>NW_017386070.1:128315-158784 GCF_000237925.1 Schistosoma mansoni | reverse complement strand
GGTAAGTTTAACGCACTCATTTTATAAACAGATCTCATATGCACGATGACTTCAAGTAAAAAAGAGGTAAGACTGTTAGGTTATTGTATGTTGGCTTAGGTTGTGTGAAAATCATCAGAAATTCTGCGAAGAAATAACCTTGCTAAAAAGAAGCTAATCAAGCAAATCTTTGAAATAATTTAGAATTTGCGTTAGGAGTTGAACGATCCTCATATAAAAGAATTATGACGCCTCACGGTGAAAGCCTATATCCTTTGGATTTCACGAGATTCATACCTCTCTTAAACCACGTGTGCTGGATTCGATTTGCGAAGACGTAAACGCCTACTTCTGAGGAGTCCCGCACTTGGTGGAAAAGACCATCCAATGCTTCTCGCTTTTGAAGAGTGGCTTAATTTGGACTAGATTGTGATCTCACTGAAAATAAACAAACTTCACAATCCCACGCTGAATACTTCTAAACAGGAGGTTAACCACCGTATTGTCTGTATTCAGTGACAGTTTTACTAACTACATTTCAGCTTTGTCTCATTCAAATTTTAGTCTTTTTTTATTAAATGCGGTGCTTTGTACTATTAGGCACAATCTGGTGTCTGATATTAGTTATCAAATTCCGTCATTAGTCGATACCAGTTACCAGTGGTCTGGTTGCTAGCATGATCGTATCTTCTTACTGCATTTGTTGTTCACTATCTTTTGGTTTATTTTATTAGGTTACTAATCTGCATAGAGAAGCTGCTTTCAATTTAGCTCTTTTGTATCGAACTAATGGGAATCCAGCAATGGCTCGTCATATACTTCAAAAATATGTTGTCATTTAAGAATGATGTGTTTATATTTTGTAAGATTTATTTACTTTTTACACACAACAGTATATATAAAAGTCCAACTCAAGCTTTTAATTTTCCCTAAGATAAATACTACTTGACATTTTATACGCTTTCATCTTTAAATAAAGATTTGTTTTAAATCAAATTATTATTTCTTACTGGTATAACCAATTAGCTATGTCAACATCATAGACCAGCTTAAAACCAGGTTTTTCAGTCGTAAAAATGACCTCTACCAACCTAGTGTGAGATAATCTTGAAGTACATGTTTTGGATAAATATTGTTCTAACTAAAAGTGTATGAATTTAGACTTCAATCGAAATGTTACTCATGATCCCTTAAACTAACTAGCCTAGAATAAACTCTTGTTTACCTTTTTAAAATGTCTTATCTGTCAAAACTTACACAAGTGCTCGAATGAATCAAGTTTTATCCCTGATCCATCATATCGTGGGAAATGAAAATGACACAGATTCAGTGGAAAACAAACATCTTTCTTCGCGGTACTTTTTAAAAGTGACCCTACTTAGGAGCACATCAAGTATCACTTTTGTCAGCGATTACTTTTTGCTCCAGTTAAAGTCCATTAAGCCTGATTGCTCATCTTAGAACTAGTTATATAGTAAAGTTCACACTTGTGGAATATTATTCATTCATTCCAGAGTTTTCAGTACTTCTACTACAACCATCATCAAAAAAGTACAGGTATTTATAAACAATTGTCTACGTGAGGTTTTCAGTGCCCATTGGTCGGTCGCCATCAGTAACAGCTTACTATGGGAGAGAGCAAACGAATTTCCATCCGAGGAGGAAATTAGGAAAGAACACTGGAGGTGGGTAGGACATACGTTGCGGAATACATCAAACTGCATCACAAGGCTAGCCCTAACTTGCAGTCCTGAAGAAAAAAAATACAGACAAAGATCGAAGAACACATCGTATCGGGAATTTAATGTAGACATCAAAAGGATGAATGGCAATTGGAAACAACTGGGAGAGAGCGCTCAGGACAGAGTTGGTCAGAGACCTATACTTCACTAGGGGTAACAGGCGTAAGGTAGTAAATAACGACTTAATATAAAATTGAAACCATTCATTGACAAAGTTTATGAATTCTATAAAGAAACATCCTGCGAAACTTACTTTTAAAGCTTCTTGATTCCTACCAAGGCGTCTAAGAAGATTTACAAGACCCAAGCGTGCATCGGTATGCCGAGGATCAAGATTTTCTATGACATGGCGATAGGCTTTGATGGCACTTTCTGTTTCACCTGCTTCTAAGTAACATTCAGCCAGTAATGTCCAAACTTGTACCAACTGATAAAAATAAATAAAATTTAAACCAAAGTATGGAATAGTAAATTACCTGAAATTACCTAAATAATCCCGAGATCTAAGAGGCAGATTGATATGTGGTTAGAGAAATTAAATGTGATTGACTACGAAGTTTTGACATACAAACACTCAGCTTACTGACTATTAAATGTGATTTTCTTTCCTATTATTGATTTTCAATCTGGACTCAGTGTGACTCTGTAACTAGGTTAAATACAGTATTGTCTAGAGTATGCTTCGGTCCTCCGCTTTTGGTTGTGAATCGTATGTCTGATGCACCGTGATCCAGTCTGTACATAGCGCATCGATCAATTACAAAACTAGTGACAGCAAAATTTCTGCCACTGGTCGTATTATCATACTATGTTAAGATATCGTGGAAACGAGGAAATATATAGGTTTAGCCGTTATATCACAGATCTACAACCATTTATATATGTATCCCAAGTTCTTTGGTAATTACTTGACTCCCAACGAACCTAACATATCTATATCTTCAGACTGCTGGCTTATTCATAACACGACATTTTGTTCACGCGTTCTCTTTAACTCTCGTACATCAGTCCGCATAGTATAATTTTAAAATAGATGTACATTTAACAAAAGGATGTTTAAATTCATAACAATAAACTCAAATGTAATGATGACATATCTGAAATTAACAAACTTAGTGAAATTTTAGCTAGGATTGGATAGAGCTAGGGAAAACTCATGGTAGACAATAGATGGAAAAGTTAATGCTTCATACTAAAAATACACACTTATTTTTTCTGCAAACAAATTAAGTGAAAGTCATTTCATATTCTGTCGTCCGATCAATGGCTAATCAAACCTGTATTATATTTATTGTATGCTGATAGATGCACAGATTACTCCGATTCAACGTTAATAACACAATGCAGCCTACATTTACAGGCGCCTAGGTACTTGTTGTGCTTCTTAGATTTGGTTTAACGAATTTGAAAATTGGCGTAGGAAGATTAAGAAAAATTGTTTAGATTACTTTGGATTCATTACATGAATAAACTGAATCCTCAAAAACTAGACTACTAAACAAAATGTATATTTGTTAATTAGAATTTTTCAAACAATTTTTCATGTAAAAGGTTAATCACTCGTTCAAGTTACTTGGTTGGGTATTTAACTCATGTGAAGAAGTGTACTCATCATAGACGAATCTACTAAATTGATTTATCACTCGATCTTCATCATTACTCAAGAAAGATAGACTGAAAAAACGCTAAAAACCATACATATTTAGGAATACGGTTGGTCCTGATTAATGCAGATAATACCTAAATCATCTATCTTATTATTATAAGAAAGGTACAATAAAATTAATTTGAACACAACTTCAAAAAAAACAGATACCTTGAAGTCCCCTACAAAGAATAAATCTACAAAATCATCGATATACAATTAGTCTTTTCCTGACAAAATAAACTCCAAAAATAATAAAACTGGATACGGTACAGTAAATACGATGATGTCAAATTAGCGAAGGTGGAAACGACTCACAATTACCTTACAAGTAACATTTGATTTTTTGAGTTTCAGAATTAGCTGAATTGCTATGGAGTATAAATTTTTCTCTTTGTAAGCTACGACAATATCCAAAAGCCAATCAGAATATTTTGTAATATTTTCATTTGTGTACGTTGATTCAACACGGGACTATATGCAATAAATAAAAAGAACATTTAAGGCTGGGGTGGAAAAAAGATGAGAATAAATAGCTCCGACAAGTGAATAATAAAATTAACTAAATAATGTCACTCAATAATTAAGTACAGGTTTATGTACTCATCCATGGATGCTGGTGATACATTTCGGGACACCAAATCTCAGCAGACGGAGCTGATTCCAAACTTGTGGTGTAGTAGTTGGACGTTGTGTCAAAAACTAAGCAACCATTTTACTGTATCAATAACTGATGTTAACATTTTATTACATGACGTCCGTGCGTACATCTATCATTTAGCACGAGTAGCCCAAAATATTGAGATGTCACTGGTAACTGTCAGTATTTTCTAAATTAAAATAATCTGTAGTTTGGTAAGATTACCGTCCTTAGCATTAAATGATTGTTTGAAGGATTCTTAAAATAGAATTTAGTCATAACAGAAATTACTTTTATGACATCTTACTAAATTTTTAAGAACCACGAATAAGAATTACTTTTATTTAACTTTTAAGCCATTGAAATAGCTTGTGGAGGTTTTTATAATGTACATAATCTATTCAAGACTTTTGAGCAGTTGTGTTAAAGAATATTGGAGAAACACAATATATCAACTCACCACAACTAATGGTCCAAGTCCCAGATGTGCAAGAATAAGGAACAATTTCAACTGTAATTCAACAGCCATATTATCAGGGAATTCACATCTACATAAACAAATAAATAGATAAATTATATACGGTAACAAATAACTAGTGATGAGTCAACTTACCTTTTAAATTTCTCCACAGACGACAACTTCGATGAATGTCTGTCCATGTCAAATAAATCCCCAGAGTTTAAATACAATTTGACACCGCAGAAGGAAGTGAAAAACTATAAATTTCAACAATGAAAAGTATTCCACATTTATTCTTTAAGAACTCAAAGGTTTATTAAAGTATTTACAGATATAGAAACAATGCAATTGATTACAGAGAAAACAACTAAGTCGATAAGATAAAAAAGATCTTTGTTTATCTATGCGAGTTCAAAAAACTCGCACTATAATTCTATGCAATTAGTCCTCTTGATAAACTTTTGTAAAGTAACAACCACAAGCATCGTAGGACGGATGAAATAGATTGAGGGAGGGAGAAGATATAACGTAATGGAGTATAAGAAATATGTGCAAACTGTTATGATTACGATAGACAGAATGATGAAAATGACAGTAATCAATAAGAGACAATTTTAAAGTAATCACCATAGTGATAATAACAACACTGATAATGATAGCAATAGCTGCAGAGGATAGGAGAGTGTTATATCCAGATGACAGTAATGAATAGTAACTATTGGGATCTATTTATGGACTAATACTATACATACATTATAATTGTATATTTGTTAAGTATCTAAACTATGTATATTCACATTCTTCTTAGCATAAGCTTTATTTTGACCCATAGACTATTACTATACAGCTTGCCGTTCTTGAGTTATGCCCAGTCTATTAATTACAGTCTCCCACAATCACAACCACTTTTGGCTAAATCTTGTACAAATGTTATTTTCTATTTTATAGTGTGAAGTGATCTGTTTGGTTCGTATATAAGCCCAGTTTGTTTGAAATACATGACTCATATCGTGGAGGCTGAGATTGGTGTTCTGGACTCAACAGGCAGGGCTAGGCCGGAAGAAGGACCGATAAGCACTCTAGATTGCTTGTACGGGTTTATGGGTCATTGGTCCGGTCGATAATTAATTATTCTCTCATTGGCGGTATCGTTACGTTATATATTAATAGGGCACAAGGTTAGTGGTTAAAACGGAGAGAACAGATTAATTAGAAGAGGAGTCAAACATCCCACTGAATAATGTTGAAATAATAGAACTAGTTGTAATGGAAGTAAATTAATAATAGATTTCGGGCCTAAAAAAGTCAAATTTTATATATTTCGAAGATGAGTACTACTGAAGACAAGGTAGGAAATCATTTAAACGGTCACCATGAATGTCAGGTGAACCACAGGCTTTTTCCATACACAAATTGGAGTAGAGACGACGGATAGCGGCTGCTTTTGAGTAAAATGATAGTCCACTATTATTCTGCCTATTTATCGCTTAGAAGACAGTAGTATAAGGGTTTACTGAATAACCAGTATCTAAAATTTGTCTTCCTATGGTACTGCTGTGGTGTGGTCTACTTATATCCATATAAGTAGTATATGGTTATGGTCAGACATAGAATGTATTTTGGCAGAAGACCGATAAGGAAAGAACTGAAATGAAGCGCAATTGGTAGGAAAATGCACGAACAATGAAATTAGAGAAGATGAACTGATATTTACAGAAGGAACAGTGAAGATTGAGACCATTGCTTGTTATTTTGCAAATTAACTGTTCATTGTATGGTTATCAGAATTTAGTGAGATAGTGAACACTAACATCATCTCCTTCGAATGGGAGTTTGGCAAACAGTGGTTTGATGCGGCATCTCAGGTGTATAAACAACTGCTTCATCTGAAAATGAACATTTGCTAATAAGTGACTATATTGATAAATAAACACACGCAATTGTTTTGAGTACACAAAAGAACACAGGGACAATAAAAATAAATTACTAAGCTAATCAAAATTGAAGTAAGGAACAGCGAAAACCGTCACACTCAATGAATAAGTCATTAAAGGTTAAAGAAGATCAATCGACCAAACAAATGTAGAGTTCATTGATAATAAATAAGAATTTTACGCTTTGCTACGGTATGTCTTTTTAAATTAAAGTAGCGCTAGAATGGTAGCATATTCTTATTAAAACAAATTATGATCTAACAGAAACAGTATTGTTAGAATTATTTCAAAATAACTCCACATTCCATCCTATTCGTTAACATGGACGTATATCTATGGTTTACTGTAGGATTTTCTAGAACCACCTATCCAGTTCCACATAAACATGAGACGCTCCAGAAAATATTTACTTGATAAAACGCATAATTGTTTTTAGCCTTCGACTTCTTTCTTCAAGAAATTTAACTAAAATCTCAAAAAGATTTACAATGGCAATATAAGCTACTTGTGTACTAACTGGAACATTTGATCAAAGTGTCAATATGAACCCTGATTAATTAACTTATTCTGATCTGTCATTTCAGCAAACCAATTTCTTAGGTGAGGTTCAACGCTAAGTAAATTGATATTAATTGGTATTAGTGATGTTTCATGCTAACAACTTTGACTATAAGGTTGAGCAACAGAAGCTAGACTTTCTTCAGTTTCCATGAGTACGCAAATCTACATTGTGGAAGAATAATTAGTTAAACCCAGATACACAACATCATTGACTAAGAAATATCAAAATTCTATCTCAAAAGTCTCAGCGACACTAAAATCCTTAAGTCAGAAATAGGAATGAGGCTCGATTGTAAATATATTTAATTTATCAAGATAATGCTAAGTTTACCTTTAGAGCTTGATCATAACGTTTCATTTGAAGCATGATTGATAAAGCAGAATTTCGATCTTCATGTAAAAAAGAGAGTGAAATTTATTGAAGTCGATAACAGTTATAGAAAAAAACGCCTAGCCAGTAAATTATGATAAACTGTAATGACTTTTACACAACTTCTATGACGTTGAACTTCGAGCAGAAGCCCGATTCCATAAAAGTCAAGACTAAACGGATCACTACTTTAAGTAAGAAGATTAATTCTCATTGAGACACTGGGAATAGTTCCATAGATCATAGTACTGAAACAGAAGTTTATTTACGTAAATGCGGTTAAAACAGAAGGCATGAACTGGACGGAAACCGGACTGTTTTTAATTTCTGTGTGAAGTGATTATCAGCCCTGGGATTTAAAAATAAATGACAGTGAATTTCAAAATAAACTTTAGGGTTCTATTCACAATTACGGATAATTAAGTTCATTATTGATGATCAAAAGTAAATAAAGAAATTTATTCACAACCACAGATCAGTAAATTTCGCTCATCATAATAAGTCAATAAACAAACACAGGTATTATGGAGACGTGAGAACAATGAGAGCATTACAAAAGTTCAATACAGCCATCCTTCCAAATACTGACAAATACAGCTAGTGTTGCAGCGGCCTCTACAGTAGTAGGTCCCAACATTCATAAGGAATTAAGCAAAATCCCTTACTATAATACAACGAGCGGCAACCCAATCACACTTGATGGAGAAGCGCCGGAAGAGATGGAAACTTATGCGTACCTGGGCAGCATCATCGATTAAGAGGAGGGTCTGATGCATATGTAAAGGCCAGGATTGGCAAAGCAAAGATAGCATTCCTACAATTGAAGAAAATATGGAGCTCAAAACAACTGTCAACTAATGTCAAGGTGAGAATCTTCAATACGAACGTCAAGACAGTCCTACTGTACGGAGCTGAAATTTGGAGAACCACTACAACCATCATCAAAAAAGTACAGGTATTTATAAACAATTGTCTACGTGAGGTTTTCAGTGCCCATTGGTCGGTCGCCATCAGTAACAGCTTACTATGGGAGAGAGCAAACGAATTTCCATCCGAGGAGGAAATTAGGAAAGAACACTGGAGGTGGGTAGGACATACGTTGCGGAATACATCAAACTGCATCACGAGGCTAGCCCTAACTTGCAGTCCTGAAGAAAAAAGGTACAGACAAAGATCGAAGAACACATCGTATCGGGAATTTAATGTAGACATCAAAAGGATGAATGGCAATTGGAAACAACTGGGAGAGAGCGCTCAGGACAGAGTTGGTCAGAGACCTATACTTCACTAGGGGTAACAGGCGTAAGTTAGTGAGTGAGTAGTGAGGCAAAATGGTTTTTAAATAACACACAGAGGATTAAAATTTGATACGTACCATTATCCGTCCCATGATCTGGGTATTGTTCAAAAGCATTTTCGTACGCTTTTACCGAGTTGTGTGGATCAAGTAGTTTGAAAAATTGCTATGAAAAAAATTACATTTTTGAATAAATCAAGTGAAAATGTAGCATTTGTTTAGGAATAGCGTATATATCCTTACAGGGTTTCTGAGTTACAGACCAGTCCAAAAACAGAATAAGAGTACTGAGGATAACTTACTTAACTGCATCATCTTCAGGTAAAGTCATAGTGACAACGTAAATCCTCAGTAATATCGTTAATTACCGAGTTACACCGATTGTCTTCAGCCTTCAGTACAAAACATAATCCACTATAGTATTATATCGTCCATTTTAGTGGAAATATTTTATGTAAGTTCTGCGGGTTACGCCATTTCGATAGTCGACTTTGTCAATGCACACAATTTATTTTGGATATGAATCAAATGTTACTAACTGCAAATATTCTGTGAAGCAACTTATCAATATATTATATTTACAATAATAAATCTCAACTTTAGCAGTGCGATATTATTAAAGTATTGTCCATTAAAAAGGAGTGAGGCTAAATTAATACTTGATCACAATTCAAACAGGTTAGGATAAAACTCAGTAAAACTTACATCGGCTAGCTCTCGAGCAACTTCAAATTGTTCCTCACCCGTAGACTCCGGGGTAACTGAAAGAGCTGCCAAACGTAACTGTAATGCCTCTCTGCTTCGACCAGCTACATGACATAAGTCGATAAGACGTTGGCGTAATGATGTATCAGCTCGATTTCTTCGAAGGGCTAAAGTTGTAAAATAATAAAGAAACCCAAAGATGCATTTCCCTTCTACAATAAGAAATATTTGAAAAGTCCTATGGATAAGTACAAGTAGACTACTTTCGAACAAATCACCCAAAAATGCGTACCCTGTCGTGCATAGTGTATAGCAAGAGGGAAATCCTCAGCCTCTTCAGCCCAGTCCATTAGAGTAAGCCAAGTATTTTGATCAGATGGGTTCCTCTGAGCAGCTTGATATAAAAACTGAAAAAGAATCACAATCAAAGAAGCGAATCAATTTGGAGAACAAAAACGTTGCAATCGATGTGCTCATTATAAGGGAACTAGTCGGAAACATAATATAGCTGTAAATTTTAGAATTTTGCAAATCACAGGTCGGGAAAACAACCAACTCCTTATTGCTATTACTCTTATTTTAAATAAATGTTGAAGATCTCCCAGTGAATTCGTAATCAACAAAGTGCTAATTATTTTCCAACTATAACACGAACTGTTTAACTCGGTTAAACTCACTTCCTTGGCTTTTTCTTGGTTCCCACGACGGAAACTAATTTCGGCCAAAACAATATATGGTTGGGAAGCTTGGGGAGCTAAATACAAAAAAGAATAACAATGTAAGCCGTCTAAGTATTGTGTCAGTAGGTAAAGGAGATAAAAGTAATAGTACCAGAAAACGTTTACGCAATGTATGTCATATTACATCACACTGTTGTCAGTTCCAGGAAAAGTTTTCAACAGAGTGTTGCTGAACCGGATGAAAGACGCAGAAGACACCCGACTCCGAGATCAACAGGATGGATTTCATATGGATCGGTCGTGCATAGACCAAATTGCCACACTACGGATCATCGTCGAACAATCAGTTGAGTGGAACTCGTCACTATACATCAACTTCATTGACTATGAGAAGGCGTTTGATAGTGTGGACAGGAGAACACTATGGAAACTTCTTCGACACTATGGAGTTCCTGAGAAGGTTATCAACATTATCTAGAAATCATACGACGGACTACAGTGCAAAGTGGTGCATGGAGGGCAGCTGACAGATGCATTTCCAGTAAGGACCGGAGTCAGACAAAGCTGATTACTCTCCCTCTTTCTCTTTCTTCTGGTGATTGACCGGACTATGAAAACCTCGACATCTGAGGGGAGGCACGGAATACAAAGGACAGCTCAGAATCAATTAGACGACTTGGGTTTCGCAGATGACCTAGCCTTCCTATCTCATACACACAAACAAATACAGACGAAGACGACTAATGTAGCAGTAGCCTCTGCATCAATAGGCCTCAACATACACAAAGAAAAAAGCAAGATCCTCAAATACAACACGGAGAACGCCAAGCCAATCACACTTGATGGAAAAACTCTGGAAGAAGTGGAAACATTCATGTACCTGGACAGCGCCATCGAAAAACAAGGAGGATCTGGTACAGACGCAAAAGCACGGGTTGGCAAAACAAGGACAACATTCCCTCAATTAGAGAACATAAGGAACTCAAATCAACTTTCAGTCAATAGCAAAGTCGGAATCTTTAATACGAACGTCAAGACAGTTTTATTGTACGGAACTGAAACGTGGAGAACTACAACAACCATCTTCAAGAAGGTACAAGTATTTATAAACAGTTGTTTACAAAAAATACTCAACATTCACTGACCGGATACCATCAGCAATAGCCTTTTATGGGAGAGGACAAACCAGCTTCCATCTGAAGAGGAAATCAGGAAAAGACATCGAAAATGGATCGAACATACATTAAGGAAAGCATCAAACTGCATCTCGAGACAAGCCCTAACTCAGAATCCGGAAGGGAAGCGGAAAAGAGGAAGGCCAAAGAACACATTACGCCGGGAAATAGAAGATATGAAAAGGATAAATAACAACTGGAAAAGATTTCCCAGGATAGGGTTGAATGGAGAACGCTGGTGGGCGGCCTATGCTTCTCCACGAGGGGTAACAGGCGTAAGTAAGTACGTATATCATATTAACTATGGACCGAGAGCATATAACTTCTTAATATACAACATTTACTCAAGAATACGCTTGATATGGCTCATGAAAACTAGCTGTGAATTCAAGATTTACGACTTAATTAGATGTATCTACCAAATATTGTAAACAAAGACTTTTAAGCTCTTTTCCTCACCAGTTCTATGCATGCATACTGTATTGAGAGAGCACATTTACATTCTCGAGCCAAAACTGTTTATACAAAAACTTAACGGTGATAAAGGTGAAAAACGTCTCCCCTAAATCCTCAGTTAAAAGCAAGGTACAACTCTAAAACAGCGATGGTTTCCAACAAAATATTGCTTTGACAGTTAAAGTTTAGTCTTTCTGATGTTCAGAATTTTCATACTTATTAGCACTTTAAAAACTTTGATAACCTGGTCATATTTTATCCATACAGGGAAGCTGGTTTTACCGTTTAGCCAAAGTACCTTGAGAGATTAACAGACTCAACAGTCACCCACCCGTGTAGAAATCGCGCATCAAGAAATGTGCTGAGTTCAAAGCATATACTTATACTAAAAGCGGTGTTGACAGATTTATAAATGATCATTTTAAAAATAATATTCACATGTATTAACAGAGATTCTTTCATACACACCAACCTCACTATCGGATATTTCAATCACCAGATAGCACCAGTTAACTTCAACCTACTTCTTGAAACTCACAAACTACAAGACCTGTTAAGTGGAAAATAATAAAGTGTATTCTTTTTTAGTTAACGGATTCTGTATAAACACCAACTGTGTCACCTACCTGTGTCAATGATCTGATAGCAAATACGTTCAGCGTGTTCAAATTCATCATTGTTCAAATGTCTCTCAGCTTCTCCAAGATATTGCGCTAACTCAATTGGTAAGCGAGCACGTTTAGACTATTAAGTTTCATAGAGGTTAATTTTTTTAGAACAGATAAAAGTTACAATAAGAGGTCCTCTTAATTTCAGTTTTTTCTTTCCGACTGTATCAGGATTTTGTCGTCTTTTAGATCTTCTAGGTCCTAAAACAAATATTCTTTTAGTAATCTTTTTTCCTGAAAATATCACGTCAGTTAAAATGTCTAGAATGGCAATAATTTTATTCAAATATATCAATAAAAGCAAATTATTCGGCGAATATGATTTATTATGGCTGTAGTCTGGCTATATTTTTTTCGAAATAGCTATTTTATTACATACGGCGAAACATTCTAAGATTGAGAATTACATTATTGATAGATAAGCAAAGTGGATATGACCGGCATTTAGTCAGTCATTGTAAAAGTGGTTTGTGCTATAACATAGAAGAAAATTTTCAAGTCAAAATGAAATATAATCAAACAAAAGTGGGAACAAATAAGCCAGTTAATGGAAAAAGGTTAATAGAAACGATCATCGACGAGTTTCGTTCGTGGAGGTATATGGATGATACTTGCGTTATCAGTAATGGTAAATGTGCTTTGAATTATATTTCCTAGACCTTAAACAGCCATCTGCCAAGACATTTACTCCTGGAATGGAAAAAATACTAAACATTGGCTTCTTTAATGTCAAAATGATGAGAAAACCTGAAGGAACTCTGAGGACACGTTTAGATAAAATATTCACTTGATGCCCAACTAACAAGCTTCTGCGGGCGAATCCCTATTGGTAGAAAGAGGAACTGGGCAGTCAATCTCCTACACACATGCGCATAAGATGGATTTACAGACCCAACTTCGTATATGAAGAACTAAATCTGGGAAAAATCTTTATCAGGCATGGATATCCACTAACATATGTTGACCAGAATATAAAGTTCAAACTTTAAAAATTAACAACCACTGTGCCAAAGATGGACATCGATTTCAATGGTGACAAAGCTCCTCTCGTAGAGGATCGTCAACTCTGTCAAAAATACGTTTTTTGCATCAACTTCAAGGTTGGTATCCACCAGTCGGCTTGTATTCAATGATAATCTAAAGAATAAGCTTTCACATCCGACCACTGGCATGTATATTTGTAAATTCACTTACTTCTGTGTTGCTACACATATCGGGCATTCAATGGACATCCTAAATAAGAGGATTCGAAAAGATTATCCCCGATGGATTAAAAGGGGTAGTAATCAACCAACGAAGACCTAAACCATTTAAAATCTTGTGAATACTCGTCACTCGACTAAAGACACACGGCTCAAAGTCATATATACGGTGGATAAAAAAACAGACCAAAAGCAGTGAGCTTCCATTTTCTAAGGATTGTTAAAGCCTATCCTATATATTTGGATGAGCCATAACTATGTATCCAGAAGAAACTTACTCGACCTCTTTTACTGTCACAGTCTTTACCTTTAATTTCCCAGTCATCGCCCTTTCGTTTTATACAGTAATGAGTCTTGTGCATAGCAGTATAAAAACAACTCATCGGCTCAGGTTGCAAAACTTATGAATACTGAAATTACAAACAATAAGACGGGTGTTGTTTACGAAATTGAGAGGTCAGTCAGTTAGTCAGTCACAACGTAGAACTTCGTACATACGTACATCAGTTCGAGTTGCCATACCACATTAGCACAGAGATACAACTGTCGATTCAAATCCCATAGTGGTAGGAGTAGTAAGAGTATAAGCATTATGTGAAAAATTAGGGTTCGAAGATGTTATTGAAGGGGTATAATACAGTGAAATAAATTTGGAAAGAGAAAAAGGGTAGAGACATGAGGAATTCAGAAGATTAGCATTCGGGAGAACACAAAGAGTGGATGCACCTTCGCCATTGCAAACGATTTTGAGTCATGTCATTCAAGGTCTCTAACCATCGGTTGCTATCATCTCGCGAATCCCAACCAGGTAGTCTACACCTACCAACATGGCTCAGTCCACTTGTCAGCGACTTCATGGATTTATGCCACGTTTTGGTTTGGCCGCCCCTAGCTTTCTTCCAACCTACTCCTACACCATGAAACACTGCATGTCGGGGCAGTCGGTGGTTGGGCATACGTAACACGTGTCCCAGCTATCTCAACTGGTGAAGTTTCACTACTCCATCAATCGATTTGCCATCCTTACCTAGTACCCGTTTCCTAACAACTGCATTACTTACCCGGTGGTCCCAGGATATACGAGCAATGCTTCGAAGACACCTGGTAAAAGTTCAACTCCTGGAGATTGAGATGATGAAAGTGTTATTTCTAATAGCACATCAACGATAAATTTAAACAAGAATGGAGAGAGTGGACAGCCCTGACGAACACCACTTCAGGTAATCAATTCTGATGACAGTTCGCCATAGGCTCTAACTCGACCAGTTGTGTTTAAGTAGAGAGCCTTTATCAAGTTAATGTACTTCTTTGGTACTCCTTTCAGTGACAAACACTGCCATAGAACCTCACGACCAACGGAGTCGAATGCCGCATTAAGGTCAAGAAATACTACGATTGTGGGGCGCCTGAATGTATGTCTATGTTCTAGGACCTGACGTAGAGTGAATATCTGGTCTATACAACCACGTCCAGGTCGAAAACCAGCCTGGTTTTCTCTAGTCTGCTCTTCACGAGCTTTGGTTAGGCGTCCAAGTATTATTGAAGCTAATATTTTAGACACTATATTAGTCAAACTGATCCCTCTGTGATTATCACAAGAGGACTTTTGTCCTTTCTTATAGATTGGCACAATCAGTGATTGGGACCAGTTAGATGGAATTACGTCCAGTTCCCAGATTCTACCTGAGACCTCAGTCAATCTCGCTGCTAGTACTGGACCATCATCCTTAAAAATCTCAGGAGTAAACCTGTCAGGGCCTGCTGCTCTCCCTCGCTTCAGATTTCCTATAGCTTTTTCAACCTCGTAGAGAGTTGGAGGACTTACATCAATTTGCCATTCACGATGACTGGGGATCGTGGGTAAGTGAAGTGTGGCTGAAGGCCAGTTGAACTGATCCCTAAAGTGTTCTGCCCATCGATCCGATCTCCTGGATTGAGAATGAATGATATGTCCATCTTTATCTGAGATAGTTTCACTGATATTTGGGTTCCTTATACCGGTTTCCTTGACAAGTCTGAATAGCTATCTGCTGTTACCTATTGCCGCTGCACGAAATTGAGAGGACGAAAGGTGAATGTCTGGCGCTTTAAGCAGGTTGGTGGACACTGAGAGCCCAACTAGAGGAGTTGAGAAACCCTGATTCCAAACCAATTGTGCACCCGGGCTTCAGGATACTGAAGGAACAAATAGTATATAAACCAATTGTTGGTCACCGACTACTATGGGACTGCATCTTCTAATGACGCTCCACTGCCTTGTGGATCAGACCTTTAGGTCGAAGGCTCCGGGTGTGGCCCCCTAAGAAAAGCACCTGCTTTGATCTGGGCACCCGGGCAGTATCACAGCCCACGCACAAATCAAGTGACTTGTGTGACACAGATGTATTCGATGCCTTTCTGTACCAATATGTGTTCAAATAAATAAATAAAAAGCATCTTGTATTTTGAGCACCGTAAATATAAAGTGCATTCAGATAGTTGCAATTAACTTCAAGCCACTACTGAGAATTTTTAGCCAAAGGCTAGACAAGCACCGTGGAAAACCTGAATGACTCTCAAAACATAAATAATAACATAAAGGTAGTAATGTAAAGTTGGTGACCTTGAAAGTTCAATACGAAGTGGCTGAGTTAGGAATAATCGTTTGTTATATCCCCCGGTGAATTACGAATGTTAACTTTTAGGTCTATTTATCGACCAATGTATTATGCCTATTTCCTATTGTACAATTGTTACGTAACTAAACTATTCATATTCGTGTTTCTCTTATCATGAGCTTTATTTTGATCTTTGATTTATTATCATACGATTCTTGAGTTATACTCAGTTATTGATTACTTTGGTTTGTATAAAAACCCAGTATGTTTGTAAATAATGATTCATACCACTGAGGCTGTTATTGGTGTTTTGGACTTAACTGGTTGGGCTAGGCAGATCGCAGGACCGGTTAGCACTCTAGTCTGCTCGTACGGGTTTCGTGTCACTGTTCCAATCGATAATTCGCTGCTCCCTGTTTGGCGGGTCTTATCGCGTCACACATCAACTAGTCATCCAACTCTTCCACTCTACTACAAGACATAACATCGTTTTAGGTTGTTGGTCAGTAGGTTTGAAACTTTTCAGCTCCAAGTTTTAATTCAGTCAGGGATTAAGTGGACAGTCGCAGTCAGTAGCTAAAGAGTTTGGGTGATATGACCTAGAATCGTTCATAATGGAACAAATATACTTATTCTTTATCTTTCTCCAGAAATTGAATTTCAGTACTCATCCATATACCTTCCCACTCCGAGCTTTACAATAATAATTTCTTTGCTTATTCTATTGCATTACCACTGTTGTATGATTTCGGTCTTTTTGTTTCTCAGTTTCATTCGTTTTATTTATTCCTCCCAGTGTTGTGTGGCAGATAGGGCCAACAGGCGTTTGTCCCAAGCTCTAGGTTTGTATAGACTGGACACTATTGTTGCTGGGGCAATTAACACAAAGTATTTAATCACTTCTGTATAAGTTTAAGTTTGCTTTGAAATTGACAATTTTCCAGAACCAATTCTTCATGGCTATAGGATGCACCTATTCTGATATTACGCGTCTCGATTATGTATAAGGTCGCGAGGGTGTGTTCAGCTTTGAGACATTTACAGTATTGCGTCATCACTTAATGTCAGATTATATTGTGAATAAGCGGTTCCAAACAAGCGAATATTGAGACCGATTGTTAATATATCCTCATGGTTTCTATATATAATATAATTAGCGTATATTTGTGGTAAAATGAACCAAAAATCATAAGTAAACTTACGTATAGTATATTCAGAATCGTCATTTTTGCTAGAACAATCTGAATCACTACTGCGGCAAGAATCATTGTCCAGAGTAGTAGAGTGGTGCATTTCACGCATTAAATCATCAAAACTGATAACCCCATTCAAATATCGTGAATAAAGAGTTTCATCAGTTACGAGACCATTAAGAAACGAAGAGATATATGTTGAGTCATCTGCTTCCGAAATATAACCACAACTAGAATCCAATTCCTACCGATGGAAAATCTAGCCGAACTCTAGATAAAACATACATTTAGATCGATGACTTCGAAGTCTTGAGCCAATTCCAATTCACCACCGATACTCCACTCATCCCCACTGTGTACCGCGTCCATTTAGGATAAAAGGACTTACTATACAAAAGGAAGAAAAAGTGATATTGATGTGTATAATATGAATTATGGATAGCAAATGATGTTGTGACATCATTCTCATTGGAACTAGCAAGTAGGTTGTGGATAAAGAACGCTATCTCTTTCCTACCGACATTGTAGATATGAACCTGCAGAACAATGCCTAACCAGATGATAACTTTAATAGTTGAATTCATGAGTCGATCTAAGCTAGACCACCCTCCGACCTGGGAGCACTGGACGGTCGTTTGATCCTAGCATGGGGCTTCTCAGAAGTACTTATCAACGATCCCGCGTGCAGGACCTAGGACCTTCGGTGTCACGAGCGAAAGCTTAACCTCTAGATCGTCCAGTTGGCATCCAACGGTATTTATGCCAAACCTCAATAGATTCACGGTCTTGCAGCCATTCATCGTGGGTGCGCACCGCTGAGGAGTTTCTTGCTAGGACAAAACGGCCATCCAGTGCCTCTAGGTCTTCAACGGCGGTCTAGTTCAGATCAAGTCATGAATTCATAATCCCCCATTCAGATAATTGTCTGATCCTTAAGTGCAAAGTCATCCGCTACTGTGGTGAGTTGAAAATGCATATTTCTTCCGTGTAGATAATTTAAAGACTGTAAAGAATATTATAGTTTTGTTTAATAAATTGACTGATTACCATGCCGGTAGTTTTACGGACGAAAACACCTTGCCACTAAACTCAGAAAAGCTTAGGTAGGTACAGTAATTCTGTTAATGTTTTGTGGTGGTGCATTAAGACGGAAATAAGGGTTTCTTTATAATTCCGTTGACACAGATGTGGTTAAAATGAAGGCTGGAAACAGTCAGGCTCAATACCCTATATTCGGGTCATTGGACACTATCGTCTCATCATTTTCGAAGCAGGCTTGTATTACTTCAAAATGTTAATCAATTAGTTAGACGCAATTGGATGTCCCACCCTTCAAATCCCAGTCGAAGCATGTGGGAAGTGCATTAGAGGCTGAGCAAGTCACGGCTTCCATTTAAATTAAAGCTTAAGATTCGATTAACTACATGAGGTTCAACGGCTATATCAGACCTTTGTGCGAAAATTATTCAGCTGATGTATAAGTGTGATGGACTTGAACACACTAAAAGACACGGTACTCAACAAGCAATTTTGCAGTTTTCTTTGTCATCTGAGGAAGAACTGCGGAAGTTCGATGCATGTCTTCAGCAGGATCAGACTATTGCTTTATATTCCAGATGGTCATTGTGAACCGGTTAGTGGATAATCCTAGAACGTCCATGTGCTATATTTTGTCATACATAATGACAACTGAGGTGACCAGCCATTTAACACTACTTGACACTTCATCCAAAAAAGCGTCTCAGAATCAGTTTCATAGCAGCATACGAAGTAAAATGTTTTTTTCTAATCATTATGTGCAACAACATCGCGGCTTTAATCGTCATCCGTTAAAGAAAAAGAACTTACCAAACAATGTGAGATTATGATGCAAGAGTACTCTCACATGGAGATTATTTTGATTCAGAATAGTAACGCAGTAGTTTAAGAAAAGCGCTGCAGTTGAATATATTTTTGTGTTCAACTTATTTTGCAACTAAGCTTCTTCCTACCATGCGTTGTAGATGCCTGAACTTACAAAAGAAGAAAATGTAACGATAGTTCCCGGAGCATTAGTTTGTTACTAATCTAATTGTAAACTATGGTGTTATTTCTCGTTAATTTATGTCTTTACCAGTGTATCGTTTTCTAGTGCAATCGACTGCAGTCATCGTGTTTTGTAATGAAAGTTAGGGCGGTTATAAAATACATTTTAAGTTAGGCAAAAGGTAGACAATGGAGCGTGTAATTAAGAGAAAGTTGAACAATTTAACGACATTTTTAATATAGAGCAACACGGCAATCTGTTCAGAAACTAGAAGACATGCTACTGTAGAGGAGCACTAAGTGATGAGATAAGCCATCAAATGCCCCCCATGGCAAGGTGATAGGACTAGGCGATAAACCAGGAGAAGTCAGGAACATGAGCTTTCACTTGGATCTGAAGATGTTAGTCTGTTGTGGCACTGGACTATAACCACACGACCTTTGAAGCGGAGCATAAAGTTGCTGAAAAGATTTACATTCAACAATTGACACGAAGAGAAGGTTAACAATGGAGAATGTGGAAGTAATAAATTCGTTGAGACGGATTGCAAGGCTTAGCCCTGCAGGCGTGGTCATTCTGTATAACTCGTCTTTACTCACATTAAATATATTATTCTATCCTGAGCCAGACATTGCAGACATTTTACTGTTAATTGTTACAATACTATGAGTCAGTGTAGACAATGACGTGACTTCCACGTAAGAACTTATAGATTAGGAAGTCACATCACGACATCTCTAGAATTTTAGGATTGGGCCTATCATTATGATAGTTCTAATAAAAGAGTGGACCTTGAGTCCCAACTGATACATGGCTTCCAAACGAGATGGATGATGAAATTGGATGGAAGACATGATGAGTTTTAGATACGTAAGGGTAAACAAAACACGAGTGACGATTCGCGTTAGGAGTTACTTCAAAGTCGGAATATACCATCCATCCACGTGTCCTAACACTCAAAATATGTGAGAATACAGGCAATACAAAGGCTAACGTACCTGGATGTTGATCAAATATTTCTCTCTAGGGACTCCAACACTTAGTTGTCAGAAGCCTTACAGGAAGAATTCAAAAGCGGTTTGTCACAGCCATCAGTTCAGACTGACTAAACATGTGGGTCGCGCCACGACATGAAACAGTGACGGAAAACTTTCAACCTAGGATTATTTACTGATGAATGATTAGCTTCGAGTCAGGGATGTCCGTATCCACTCATCAGTGGGAAGCAATAGTTGCGGTAAGATCATGTTTAACGTGGTCACAAACGTAACATATTAGAAGGACGAGAACAGTCATCACCTTAACTGCACTGTAGGAGACTACACGACGATGAGTGAATGTCTTCAAAATGCCTTATGGCCACGAGAGTGGTGAAGGCTAACAGTAGATGACTACTGGGGGATAGTGGGGGACATCATTCAAAATATTGTCCTCAAGATAAGTATGCATTCGGAAAGTGAAGATCTTGGGTTAAGCGAAGGACGGATCGCTTGCTGGAGACCGTGAAACAAGTTGAAAGTCGCTCTAAAAAATACGGATGATAGCTGTTACTTGGGATCGAGAAACAAATGCTGTCTGAAAGTCCTCAGAAATAAAAGGTGTTTTCAAGCCATGCTAGCTAATCTGAGATACCTCTCTTCATACTCTTCATACCAGGAGAAGCCTAAAAACCTGGAGATCTGTACTCTTGATAGGCTAAATGGCAAAGATCCCACTAATTTGTAGATGCGGATACCTTTGATGCCAACTTCGTGGATCAAATTAAGTAGTAGCCCGTAACTGCAGTACACCTCTCAACTCTAGTGCAAGGTAAAGGTCTGGGCGACACTCAACTAATCCCTTGATCAGTAATAAAGGGGTTAAAATCCGTGTTTGCAGGAAGGTCACCAGGATGTGACGTCGTTCGACCTATAATTCTAAAATAATGCACTGAAGCCATCAGCACACCAATGTGTGACCTAGTGTGGCACTCACTAGACATACATGGGCTCCAAAGAGTGTGGATGCATAGCACTCCAGTCTCCATTCGGGTGAGACAGAAAAGACATAGCTCGTTACAGACCAGTTAGATTACTCTGATCACTGTCAAAGGTAGTGGTAGGACCGGCCAATGAACGAAAGAATAATTTGGAAGTTAAAAACGACATTCTCTGTGAAGCACAACACCAATTCAGGAAAGGCAGGTCCTGTGTGTCCAGTATACTTATGGTATGGAAACGCTGGGTGACCTGATGGGACCAAAAGATATTGGTCCATTTAATATTCTCAGACTTTGCAAAAGCCTTTGATACAATACCACATGTGCTTCTCGTAGTAAAGGCTGCAAAGATGGATTTCACTGAAATACCTCATTGTGGTTCTGAAACTACCAAGGTAAATAGAGTGCTTGTCTGTTGAAAGACCTTGATATCAGGAGTTTTGCAAAATGATTTTAGGTCCTCTTCTGTTTTTGACCTTTATTGGTGACCTATTAGACAAAATTAGCCAGGTGGCACTGATTTATGCAAACGGTACAAAGATCTGGAGTTCTATGAAGAGCTAAAATTATTCACCTGGGCTTCAAAAGAACATAACGACAGTTGAGCGACAGGTAGTCGACAGTGAGTTGAAACTAAACCTATCAAAGTATCATGTCATGAACATTCTTTCTCATTTTGTTCAAAGCACATACACCCTCGATGGAAATCTGCTTCTAATTGTCTCTTCAAATAGTGATCTTGGGCTTGCAGCCACGGAGATCCTAGACATGTGTTCCAACTACACGAGAGATGAAGCCAAGGCAATTTAAAATCTGAAATTTATGCAAAGACAACTTGGCACAATCCCACTAGAGTTGTCTCTAAAACTATTGAAAACATATTCACGACCTTATTTTGAAATCCACGTCATTACGATCTCTTTCTTCAAAACATACATAAATCTCTCAGATCAAATACAGAAACGGTCAACTGAGTAATAGGGCTGAAACGTATATCTAACGAGGACGGACTCCAAAATCTGGAACTATTCTTGTTAAGCTACAGGAGAATAAGAGGTAATCAGATAAAGGCATCTGACACATTAAGTACACCAAGCCATCCCAACATGAACAAATTGCCAGGGCATCACCACCATGCTCTTCGAGGCAACCCTCGAAAAATTGCACATCAAAGAGCAAGCACCCGGGTACGCGCTGATTTTTTCTCGTTAAGAGTTGTTTTCACTTGGATTGCTCTCCCAACCAAAGTGATCATTGCGACATCGGTGGATAGCTTCAAGAAGAGACTTTACAAACACGTACTCACCCATGGATTACTATTCCTCCCTGACGCATGTTTCACAATTTGCCACAGTTGCCATTACTGCATATCAGTAAGTGCTTCCTGTCTTTCTTAACAACACCTCAGTTTCGCCTTTTATTCGTACACTTTGGCCTTCTCACTGTGCCTACATTACCAATTAGTTTACTTATCCATTCATTCCTGAAACCATCGTCTTCTAGTAGCATTTGAGTTGCCATTCAACTATTTCCACATCGCAACCAACCAAACTCCTACCTTGTAATGTGATGGCTGCTGGCATCCAGAAACCCTACTACCCTGAGACAAACGCACTCACTCAAACTACAAGATATACAAATTCAAAAATAACTACCAAAGCGACTAGAATTGGTGCAGTCGATTGACCAGACTAACACTTATTGGACATTATCAAATTTTTGGAAATGTATCAAAACAGCAGAAAGCGAGCTTGAGCAACGTAATCTTTTTTATGTTCCCCTACATAAGTTATTGGATATTGGCTGCCTTGACAACATTTTTGAACGATGTATTAGTTGTTGCTGTCAGATAATTTTCACTTCACAATGACAAAGAGAATGAAATCGACGAGGGCATTAAGCACGAGCAGTATTCCAGCCTATGCCCTGATACGTCAATTTTATACTGAACTATCTCCAGATAAACCGTAAGTCATCATGAACTAGTGATATGGATAATTATGAAGCAAAAGTGGTACTTTCATATAGCTTTACATGTTCTCTGAAAGCTGACACCAAAATCCACAATTTTATTCATATATACAGAAATTATTCAGCCGTCTAAGCAGTTCTCATCACATATTCCACTACTACAATATTGTATATAAAGTATACTGTAATTTGAAAATTACTATATATGTGCTTAATTTAGCAGAACTAAATCCGATTTTGCTTTTTAGCTTAAAAGTTCTTGATCAACAAATGAATTTTAAAGATTTACTATTGGAAATGAATATGTTTATATGCCAACTAGATACCATCAAACAGTAATCACTAAGTATACCTTTCACGACTCACAAGATATTAAACTACTAAATAAAAACATACATTTTAACAACATATTTTTTCACAGAACATACGAATGGTTCTAGTCCATTTGAAGTTTAGTTTGTAAAGCATTGATGAGAAAATTGTAGAGCTTAATAAAAATGACATGTGTGACTCCTAGACTTGGTCCTTCTGTAGATGATGCATGACATGTAGTCCGGCATCTAAAGGTATATTTTACAGAACCTATTGATTTCTAATAGAATGATACTTTGGCAATGTGTTATGTAAATAAGAGAATTATTAGTACTAAAGCTTTGTGTTCTTGGTTGTTCTGTTGTGTCCTATTATGCTTCTATGTATTTTGCAAAGTTATTGCCATGTTATCTAACAAGACTATTTTAACCACCTTATAGTTTGAGTTATATACGGTTGAGATTCACAACCAAGTAAAAACTACAAGTTTCAACCAATTAACATTAGTTTAATCCAGACGCTAAGAAATGATGCAAGAAATCCATTTTATCTGCTTCACCAAATACTTAGCTCATCATATCAGTAAATGAAAGTGGTTTTATAATCATTTGTGGTTAGCCTGGGTAAAAGTTTGTTTCCCTTTATTCATTCACGGTTTATGTACATCTCTTCTGAATTGATTAAAACTAAATTCGACCTCCATTTATAAGGATAGCATGCGGATTGACCGGTGTTGATTTTTTCAAATTGTTTTCCAGAGAAGGTGTTATTTTTCCTCTTTGGTGTTTGTTGATGGGTCCGTTATCATACTCAAATAAGGCGTCTGATTTCCCAAGAGAAAGTGACTTGAAAACATTAAAAGTTTCATCAACAAAAGTACATAAAACTTTGATCGAACATGTCTATTTTTTAAAAAAGTTATTTTTTGTTTCGTATTCATCCACGAGTTAATCAAATTCAAGTTGTTTGAGCAATGAGTAAATATGGTCTTCTATTTATGGTCGTTTTCCTGATATGAAAACAAAAATTTAGTTTTTGCTCTATAATAAAGCATATTAATAATGTGAACCCTAATACCAATGAATATCAGTGTATTTGTATTCCATATATATGTTCCTTTAGAATAAATTTGTCTGAATTTTTAAAGATGTAAATCGCATATTTCATCTGAAATACATTTTTTGCGTGATTTGTGGTTTTGGATACCTTAAACAACGTAGAAACATCTACGACTGTTGAACTGCTTCTATTTAATTACCTAAAAACGCAAAACTACAGCTCTGACTAAGATGGCTAAATCCCTATACTTCGTCATATTTTGGAACTCACACATGCATATAGACTCTAGATAAAAAACAAATTCCGAAACTTAATGATAACATAAAATTGTTGTTCAATGTTCTCTATACCAATGCTCATTGCCGAAAAGCTTACAAAAGTAGGGCATTATCTTACTAAACGTTTGTTACTCAACTACCGCCTGCCATGAAAGAGCTCATTACAAGCCATCGTGTTAAAGGATATCAAATCGTGTTCGTCAGGGTTTTCATTGTTCCCATCGTTGTTTAGATTTAAGACAAATATTTTTCTGAAGATGAGAATTTTGGTATGGATTTGTTAAAATCTACCTTTCACTTGAAAATTCACATATTAAATCAAATGGTTCTGTTTTTTAAAGGCACACAAAAGATAACAATATTTTGGGTTGTTGGGGAAACTTTCTGCCATGCATTTGATCGTTTTTCTTCCGTAGTGAGATAACGTGCTAAATTTAACACTATAGGCAGAAACCTCAAGAGGATATACTGCTCCCCATTCTTATAAATATTTACATTCGACACTAATTAATCTTACACACCAGATATTGTAGTATCCAGAAAATCGAACAATCGGCGCATATTGCTCTTCGAAACAAATGTTCTTTCTTTGTCACTCAGAGTAACACTTGACTGTCTTATGACAGCTTATCCCAATTAAATTGATCTCCCCAGAAACTGAAATCTCAAAAATATTCGGCGGTTATGACTCGGTTATTGATACCCTTTAAAACAGCTTTAGAGATTCTTTTTGATAAAAGTAATAAGGGTTCCAGCTATAATAAATGTTTTTACTGTATTAGCACCTCACCAAAAAATAAGCAATGCTTAGGCTTCATTATAGGTCGTATCTTAATGTTGTTGTTTTCAGTCTGATTGAAACACAAAAGAATAGTACCACTTATTAAACCCACTTGGTATTGTTTACTTGAATCTTCCCGTTGATGTTTAGGATTGAGATTAATCAGTCCCTTATTGGCGTATGTGCATACTGTGCGTATCGCCTCGATTCTGCTGGGCACTAGTCACTATGCACCTTTGCTTATAATGCTTGTGAATTAGTCCTGTATCGCACAATATGCTTATATGCTAATAACAGACTGATTAATTTCAATCCTAAACATCAATAGGAAGATTCAAGTAAATAATACCAAGTAAATTTAAACCTCGCCCTACTGCACAAGCAAGTGGTTATCAGGACTCAGTAGCTAAGTAGATAACGCGATGGCGTTTGAAGCGAACGGTGTTGGGTTCGAGTCCCGGAATGAACATCAACTCTGGGGTGCGAGTACATCCAGCTGATAAGTCCCAAATGGGATGAAACGCGCATCCTGAATTCCATTGCTAGCCGCTGTTCATTTTTGCTCAATATCACTGATAAGTGAAGATCTCAGGAGCTAGTTATTGGCCGTACTAAAACAGAATTAAAATCACGACAATTCACAAATTGTGTACGTACCATATCTTCCACTGTATAATTTATTAAGTAAATAAAATGACAGTATAAAACGCATCTAATTGTTTATTAACATGAAGTTTTTATCATTAGATATATAAATAGCTGAAAAATTAAGTTTGGGTAATTATTTGTTTGACTTCTTAATTTGAAAGTGTCTGGTCATGCGTTACACATACTCAACCACCTACGTTATTATCATATTGAGCTTTCTTTTACTATGTATTTAGTGAGACTCCTGTAATTCACACAAAGTTCTTCATTAAATTTGTATTTGTGAGTACATATTGGCTAAGCGTATCACCTTGGGGAAGATATACAACGAACTGTCAATTAGGTGTTTTTGACTGAAAAATTTGTTGTCTCATGCGGAAGTATTAGGATTAAGCCTTTCTGGATGTGGTTTTCTTGCTAATGTAGCTGTTTACATATGCCAACAACTGCTTTAAATATCAAATACTGTGTTGTAACCACCAAACACTTTGAGTTCAAGGAAAAAAATTACTGCCTAAAATGATCCTACGCCTGAAGATGAGCTATCTGTCAGCTAATTATTAAGTTTAAAAACTGCGGGGTAAAGAGTTTCTAATGAGATACTATCTAATTTTAGGGTAGTATGCAGACCCGACAACAAATTCAGTTTATTGTCAGCTAAATAGGAGAAGCAGATACTTGGTTGTTGTATGTGGCAATAAAGTTACGTCTCGTCCATTTTCGTAACTTACATGGCATCTCAAAAAAGAATTCTATTTTAGTATGTGAATATTTATTTAATGTTAAAATTCAGCTTTGTGTTACGGCGTAGTCAATATGTAGGGATTTTATGAGCAAAAGTGAACATTTTAAAAAAATATCTTTGCCTTTTCAATACTTTTGCAGTTCACATGCGAATTTAAGTCGAGTCACTTATTCCATATGCCAGTCTGTGTATTTGTATGCAATAACTAATACCTGAATATTCTAAACACTTGGTATTCTTATTAACCATATTAAACAGATAAAATACGAATTGTAAATGTGGTGCAAATTTCGGTCAATATATAACAGTTATGGATTATTTATATCTATGTGAAGTTCTTATATTTGATTACGTTATTATAATTTGTGCCAAATTAGAGATTGGTTTAAGACATCGTTGATAAATGCTGTTATAAAGTTTTCACTAATTATTTAGCTGAACAAATAAGGGGAAAGTCATCAACAATCAGTGAGTATACAACATATAAATGTACTTCTTTAAAACGTGAGATAACTGGTTTCCAGTTTTATAAGTATCGGTCAATGTACGTAATGTTGTGAGGATCGACTACATTTATGAACATGATCAATAAAATATCTAATCAATGCACTATGAAAGTATTGGATCTTATGTCTGATACCTGTATTTCCTGTCACAGATTAGAATAGAAGTTTTAAGGCCAATGCACAAAATTTCGCGATTCAATTTCGACTTACTTCATAAGTGTAAATCAGAAAATGAATAAGAATCAGCTTAAATATACAATCTCATCACAATAACTAGCTACCCTAATCTCAGGTCAATTTAAGTTAAGCAGAAATAATGGCTGATTGACTAAGTACTGGCAGTTGCCTTTCTACTGGCAAATTCAGGGAGCCTGAAAAGAAAGCATTTGAGACGCAATGACTTGAAAAAATTCATAGATGTTAGTTTACTAACATATATTTCCCAAACTTTTAACAGTATACGTTTATAAGGAAGCCTATCGCACGTATGAGTTCCAAACTTTTGATTAGTCAATACAGACAGGACCTACCTCTGAAAATAACTCCTGATACAAACTTTGTATAGCCAGATAATTCATGTTTAAAATGAATATGTACGAATACTAAGGAGTTTATGCAACCTGTATTGGATCAGAGTAGAAAAGAAGTTCTGAAAAAACCATCCAGGATACTAATCTAGATAACTTGTTGACTGTGTACATGTTTACGTAATTACTTTGCACATTTTTATCTGTACCCAAGTGGGCTACAAATCTTTGCTACAACGAAAAATCAGGTAAGAGTAAGAGCACTTGTTATAGCACAGCAATTAGAAAATATCAGAGGCGTTTTTCTATTTAGAGGTACATACTGATATTACTTTCTGTCGAAACTACTAGTGTCTTGAGTGCTGAGACCTGCATTCTTGCATTTTAACAGCTATTAAGATTCTGATATCAAAATTATGAGGTTTAACTGAAACCAGTTATGATGACTACGGTGGAGCAATACATAGTCGCATACCTGCTTCAAAATAAAGTATTTCATTGTGGAGACTCTTATTCTGAACAAGTCGAAAAACGATCTAGAAAGTACAGATTATTCTTTGATTATTATCAATTCATAATTAGACTTTCATGTGATTAAAATTTTTATATTAAATACGTTTTACCAATCACACCATATTAAGATAAACTTTGAACTTGCTTTACAGACACTGGTACATTTCATGAACTGTACAAATTTATTGGTTGGTTAAGTTTGTGAATTTATCCGATATCATTATAAATAATCATGTTTCAGACATGGTTTTTATTTTAATACCATGAAAAGTATCATGAAACATTTATATAGTATTGCATTGACTCTCAGTTAATACGTCACATATTGAAATGAATAAACCGTAAGTTATAAAATACAATTGTTAATACTAAATAAACTTTGTGATGTCCTTCGAGTAATTGAAATAATAATATGAAATACCGCCACAACACGTCAAGAATATCTCTGTTTTATCACTCATAATTTGTACAAATTAATAAGCTAAAATAGCTCAGCTTCACTATATAATTTAAATGAATTTTCTCTTTCCATTCAAGATAGATTATGAAATGACTCACATAATATAAGCTATAATGAGCTTGAAGTTCATAGCTCGGAACTTCAATCAAACTAGGATACCGTGTAGAGAACAATAGTTTGATATTTTTAGTGACTTGAAGAACTTCATGTTTGTCCAGATTCGGTTTCGAACTAATTTGTGTTTCAGCGGAATGGATATATATTTATCAGCAGATAAATTCTTATAGGTTAAAAGACCATATATTTTATATTTGCATCTACTTAAACCTACCATAAACTAACTATTCTTTTTACTAAGAGTTTATTCTGGCAGTTATTTGTGGCCTGTCAATTTTTTATTACAAAATCGGAACTCAAAGTCAGAAACAAACGATTGATACCAAAATGCCAATCATATGCCTAAGCAATCAAAAGTTGATATTCTATTCCTCGCAAGAGATTTGAAGTGGTTCTTCCAGTAGTGAAAACGAATTACTACCAAGCTATCTATGTATTGATATTTTCAGACTTATAGAAAGCTTTTTAAATGACTGAAGAGATAATCGTAAATTTCAACTAAAAACGCTATAAATCATCGTTATCTAGATATAGATATATACGGAAATTTGCTACATTACCATTTGGACACGGCCCCGAACAAATGAAATGTCCTCCTAGAGTGTGACAAAACACGGCGAAATCACTTTTCTGTTACGACTTTTAATATTCTTGTTAAAAATTTTAACCATGTTATTCATTACTTGGCTTCTATTTGTAGATTATCATTACATCTTTTAACGAGTATCATTTTGTGTTTGGTTATCAGCCTTCAATTGTGGTCACTCAATCTAGTGTACAATCTGTCTAGTCACGATATGTTATTAATAAAATTCAGTATTGCTTCAATCGATAGAAGCTTTGCTAATACTTAGCTGTGCATCCAGTGGAACTAAGGCCTGTGATTCACCAAATTTATTTTTATGACCTAATCTAGTTCTGATGTTTGAATTAATTGCTGCATGTTGTAAAGGTTTTATTGCTAAACAAACCGAAATATGGCATAAAGTTATTCATTTCAATGATTAGTGCAATAAATATGAAATTATTCATCAGTTTCATTGCAAAAATTTGTCGAAAATGGTATTCAGAAATGAGACATTTTCTTTGTCTGTACCATAGACCAGAGAAAGGTTTTTTAAATTAGAGTTCAGTTTGTTTGGCCCGATGTATACCTTACCTGATCAGTTCTGGATTTGATCAATAACTTATCATAGTAAGTCTCTAATTGGCATATATGCATACTGTGCGTATTGCCCTCATAT
>NW_017386070.1:103008-128115 GCF_000237925.1 Schistosoma mansoni | reverse complement strand
TGATGTTCACTCTGAGATGCAGGTACATCCAGCTGACGAGTCCCAAGTAGGACGAAACGCGCTTCCTCCATTCCACTGCTAGCCACTATCCATCTTTGCTTATAGAGTTCATTAAGTTTCAACGCTCTTTTAAACGGACTCATTTTGCTAATTCACAATGAAGAACGAGCATAAATTCTAATCTAGTGGATTAATTGTTGAGGTAGTAAAAAAAATACCAAAGCGATTGTTTCTTTACAGTCCTTATTGTTAATGACAAAAATACAATTTTTAAAATATGAATGAACTGTAGAGTTGCAATTGTAATATCTTTTAGTGTTCTCCTAATTTTTTTTGCATAAACAGAGCTTGTTTCAATAAACAGTCTGCTTAATTTTTCTCATTCTGTCCAAGTGTATATATTCAAGTTTAGGAATTTGGTGGTCAAAAAGTAACACCTTTTCTCATTACATTTATTTTTTAATTATTAGTCCCCTAATAACATGATTTATTTTTAAATCTAATAACGTATAAGCAACAATTTTCGGATGTTACTTATATTCTGTAAATTACAAACCTGTATTTTAAATGCCATTTAACGCTAAGCTATAGCAAATATTAACATCAAGCCTAACTTTGCATGAACACAAACTTTATAAACCAAAGGTGATTGTGTGGTGTGGGTTACTTAAGTCCACATAAGTAGTATATAATGATGGTCGGGCATTGAATGTATTTCAGTAAAAGATCGATAACAAAAGAGCGGGAATGTAATGCAATTGGTACGGAAATGCATGAACAATAATAATCGCAGACGATGGACTGATATTTACAGAAGAAACGTTCAAGATTGAGACAATCGATTGATAGTTTGCAAATTAACTATTTACTGTGTTTTTATAGTTGAAATCATAAATCAATTGAAGCTAGACCACCATGGAAAACCTGAAAGCACTGGACGGCCGTTTCGTCTCATTGTGGGACTCCTCAGATTTTAATGAGATATTCTGTAATTTTGTCCCCACTCGTATTCCTGTTCACTACAATTGTAATCATTTGAAATCACCTGAATAAATGCTGAAAATGTAATTAAATCATTTGAGTGTCATCAGTGTACAATTGTTTACTTTACATAATCCACTAAACAACATCTACTTTGAAACGTTAAGATCATGTGTCAATTAGACAGATGACGGTAGTCAACACGTGTTTTTACTTATATCGTTTGATTTTTATTTTAGTGATAAATGGGATTTAAGAGTACAAAACATGATGTATCACAATACTGTCTTTAGTTCTCTCAGGGATTTATACGTTTTTTATATCACCATAAGTAAAAATCTATACCTTACTGTGAAGGAAGCATGAAGTTTGAAAATAGTAATCAGACATCCTTATCTATACTCTTTCTTAAAATGAAAAAATGAATTTCAAGCTTCCTGAAGACAGATAATAATATTAAAGATTCCCATTGTGAAGATCAGAACAACACAGATAATAAGTTGGATAGCACTTTTACTTACTGTATTACATTTCTACTTCTTAATTATCGGACTGGTCACTATAATTTCAAAGGAATTAGTTTGTTTTAAAGGACTTCTGTCGAAGCTTTGAAACTGCAATCTTACGCAGCAATTATTATAAGGCTTTCGGAATTCATTTTGAGTAACTATATTCAGTATAACTTACTGGATTCCGGAGTTTAAATACTCCGATAGTCAAACACTTTGTGAAAATAAATGTTGACTTTCATAGTTTAAATCACTAACTGATTTTAGTTAGACCACTGTTCAAAACCAGGAAGTGCTAGAAAATTGCTTTGTCCTAGTATAGAACTCCTCACCAATGTGTACTCACAACTATGAGACAGAGAATCAAACCCATGACCTTTAATCTCGCGAGTGGATAGTTTGATGACCACAATCAATGAAAGATGAATGTGTGCTATTGTGAATTGATTGAAATTAGACGTGTACGTCACTGAAAGGCGGCTTGGTGGTCTGATGATTAGGGATTCTCGTTGGAGACTGAGGGTGCTGGATTCGTTTCACTGCACCGGATTGGTGGATACACACTCATGAGGATTCTCATAGTAGGTCGAAACGGATGTTCGGCGCTTCCTAATTTATTATTATCACACTTGTGACAAAATTATTTGGTTTCATAAATTTACACACAATAAATGCAGCTTTAGTATTATTTCGTGACAGTTTTTGAAGTGTAGTTTATAAAAACCAACAACTAGAGCAAATATTTTACGGAACACTCAACACTTAGCAGAATAATAAAAACTGTCAGAGTGTGAATAATCCAGAACAATAACCAGACAGACTCGTTACTGCTGATCAGTATTTTACTCATATAGAATATGTTTCCACCTTTCTCTTTCCACAGAATTCATCGACCCGTTCAATCTCTATTTTCAACATCCAGTGGATTTAACAACTTTCGTGGTCTATTAAATCTTGCTGCCTTTATACTTGTCATCTCAACATCTAGAATGGCATTAGAAAACATTATCAAGTAAGTTTTATTGTATATGTAATCTTTTTAATATTGTATAGTGTTTCGTGCAGCCCAGTGATTTTCTATAAAGCTGATTTACTTAAAATTAGATTTTACTACCTATTACAGAAATTTCGCCAGAGAGTTATATTCAGTTTTAGCATGGTGGTGACCCTCTTGTTGTCTAATAATTACACAGAAATCTAAACTGATTGGTTTTTAAAATTTAATTGAGGAGATTAACTTGGAATAAGTGTTGATTGCATAAATCGATAACAGTCTTAATCACCTGGTCAACTACCATAAAATCTAATGTAACAGAAGGGAGAATTTATCTTCCACAAGCCTATCTAGTGTACATCAACGTCAACCCCAGCATTAATAAACACTGATGTTTTTCAGAATGATGATATTTGTATCGTAAATGTATAAACAGCTATGGTATATTGGTGAGTGAGTGGGAGAATTTCAGTATATTTTTATTGTTCACTGTAAATAGGTAGCATCTAAAATTAAAATTTATTGTACAACGGGTTTCACTTATCATTCTATTAGTCATCAATAGCTATTCAGAAATGACTTTATAGGTTATTGCGTGCAGTCTACATTCTTAATATTTTAAACTTCGACCTGATTCTAATGCTCATTATGTTGTGACTTTAAGGCCGCTAGTGATCACATGATTTATTCGCCAACCGAAATACAACTTATACAATCTTAGTACTGTGCCAAACCAATGACGTTTGGCCGGTATGAACAGCGTAGCGTCCTTATTGTTCCTTTATTCGCCTAGCTCGTCCAGTCGAGTCCAGAACGCCAATAACAGTTCCCGCCATGTGAATCACTTATTTCAAACATACTTGGTTTCTATGATAGCCAAACAGATCACATCACACTATAAAATAGGAAATAACATTTACACATGATGAAGCCAAAAAGTGGCTGTGAACGTGGGAGATGGTAATTAATTAACTGACCATAGTTTAAGAACAGTAAATCGTATAGCAATAGTCTAAGGGTCAAAATAAAACTTATAATAAGAGGAATATAAATATACATAATCTAGTTGCTGAACAGTTATACAATAGGAATATATATATGATATTAGCCCATTATTAGTTCTCAGAAGTTACCCGTAATTTAATCTTTATTAGGATATAACACATTCCATTTACATTGGCCGAAATTAAGTAACAACAGTTGGTCTGGTTCTGTCGGCCTCCCAGCTTCCTGAAATACATACTGCTCAAGTTTAAGTAAATACTAAGTTAAAACTGTTTCAACTTTTGATTCTCCCTATGCTACATGTAATAGTAATTCTAGACGAATAAAAACAATTACAGGGTTTAAAGGATAATGTGTCCATTATAAGACTTAAAAATCACGAGCCTATTTTTATCAGTTTACTTACAATTAGAACAGTCATTCAGGAATTCATTTTACAATTATTGTTCACTTGGAATTAAATTCCATTTCTTCAAGAAAGCTCAACTGGACAGGGGCTGTTTTATTCTTCCAAGTTTACTGGATTTATTGAAAGTACTGCTAGAAGAATTCAAATAAGTCCTACACAGCGATTTATCAAATCTTTATTAACGAGTTGAAATATTTGGGTTTTTTTCCAAATCAAGATATTTTAATGATGATTACACTTCATGAAGTTAAACTATAATTTATTGATTGTTTGACACACTTCAGTAAATTTACTTTTTAAATCAGTCACATTACCTTACTATAATTCTCATAACTACGGTCATATTATATTGATTGGCACACTTTTTATTTTGCATAATCTAATGTTATCATCATCTTTTTTCAAGTTTTTACTTTATATTCACGTATAAACATTAAATTTGTTAATAAATTACAGTTTTAGTTAAGGTTCTAGTGATTAAATTAATTAGTGTAGTCGTGTAAAACCAGATATCTGAGTGGACTTTGACTTAGATTGCGTTATCTATGTGATATTTGTTATATGCATCTTGATCAATTTACAATGTTTTTGATAAGATGAAAAGTGTTGTACTATTATCATTATTATTATTTACTATAACAGTCTTGCGCAGTTGATAATTTCATTTCTTTGATATCCAACTCTAAAAGTTATTGAATATAATTGTACGTTGTAAAGTCTAACTTATCTATTCTTGTAAAGATACACTCAAAATTATTAAAGTCAAAGTAGTTAATTGATCTTCAGACACCGACAAGAACAAATGAAAAGTGAATGTAATTGGACTAAAGCAAACGGATTCTACAATTTGAGACGAAAAAAATCTACAAAAGGAATTATTTCTAGTTTACGCTTTCTGTTAATAGCTGACTTATAACGTTAATTGAAACAATATTAAAAATACGACATGACATCCCTTTGAAAATTTCCTTATTGTCATAATAAGATGATATTCATTTCTAAAGTTTCAACTTTATACAAATGAAACTGATTACACTTTCAAAAACCTCTATCGTTAACTAATTCATATTAAAAATATATATCAACCACAAAAGTACTTTGGAAAAACCAGTATAATCCTATCCAAAAGATTACGATTCGAGAAGTGTATGAATCATGAATGATTATTTTGAATATTGAAATTTCCCTCAACAAATTTCACCTTTATACCACTAATTTATGCATCAACTAACCCTTGATCGAATAGTATGAGATGAACATGTTATTTTAGAAGAAGTCGAATTCAGTTATTCAGTTTACTACTGATAAAATTATAATAGCAAAATCTATCCAATGATTTTGCTTGGCAAATTCAATCATATGAAAAAGATATAGATGGATTTTTCAAAGTACAACAGCTGACTATTCCAATTTTTATGGTAAATTCATATATTGAACAGTGCAGATTGTTAACTTTTGTTAATCATAAGAGAAACGGTTTTTATTATCAGTTCAAAAGCTTTACCGTGCATTACTTCGCCTGTTCAGATTTATTATGACTAAGTGTCCTTAAAGTGTTCTAAAGTGAAATCTTTATTCTTAATAATCTCTAGTATCTATTCAGTTACTATCGATTCACCGTATATAGTATTGGTAAACAATGTTTATTTTACATGGCTGTGTAGTCGTCTATGTATAAATACAACAATGTTCCCTACATAATTTATAAATCGTTACAGTTTGTTGAGACTGAAACACATATGATTCAGAAACTTCATTTATTCAGGTCACGACAAATTAGAATACTGGCCAAGTTTATAGTAGTAACCAGTCCAAAGTTATTTAATGTGTTTATTAACTCTAATATCGATCCATTTTACAAACGCATATTAATGCGATTAAAAATGTACATTATGTAGATAAAAAGGAATTTCATTTTATTTTACTTTTCCTAAAGGTTGGGCAACAAACTGCTTGATTATTGTTAAAAGGGACTTGGACATCTACCATCTAGTTACACGTTTTCTATTTAGTACAGATACTACTTAATACATATGCTAATTTAATCTATTTCATACTTGTATATGTTAATCACTGATACTTTGAACAATGGGAGTGAATAAAGACGTTATTTCACTGGCTTAAGATAATGGATCCAAACAAAAACGTAAATGAGTATTGCAACCTATGATTCTATATGAAGTAACATGAGTTTGTCTTACTGCTGAATGACTTAACAAATAACTTTTTGTAAATGAATATAAATGTTTTGCACTCACCAAGCTGATATTATCAACTAATTTAAGTGCACTAATTGTGTAATCTACAGAACTTATACTAAATAATAGATTTTGACCTAATTGTCCAGCTCATCATTTACAACGTAAACAAGGAAAACAATAATCAAGCTTCGGGATGTAAAATAAATAAAATGACTTTTACATTAGTCCATATCAAAATACACTTCCACGTTATATCATTATAAATCGCCAATATGAATCCTAATAAGTTTATTGAAAGTTAGAAAGGTTAAAGTCACATATATGTATTCCGAGAAAAATAAATCAAAATAAGTTGTCCTTAAACATTACTGACACAATAAGTTTCGACTTTGTCGAACAAAATAACTCACTTTTATATCTCATTTCGCTGTCACAATATTAGAATTTAGATGCAGACGTTTAATTTTAGTTCTTCGCACTTTCATCAATCCTAAAATGGATGATAATATAGTCGTTCTGACTTGTGGCCTTGTGCCCTATTAGTATATAACGTAACGATACCGCCAATGAGAGAACGGTGAATTATCGACAGGACCAATGACCCATAAACCCGTACAAGCAATCTAGAGTGCTTATCGGTCCTTCTTCCGGCCTAGCCCTGCCTGTTGAGTCCAGAACACCAATCTCAGCCTCCGTGATATGAGTCATGTATTTCAAACATACTGGGTTTATATACGAACCAAACAGGATCACTTCACACTATAAAATAGAAAATAACATTTGTACAAGATTTAGCCAAAAGTGGTTGTGATTGTGGGAGACTGTAATTAATAGACTGGGCATAACTCAAGAACGGTAAGTTGTATAGTAATAGTCTATGGGTCAAAATAAAGCTTATGCTAAGAAGAATATGAATATACATATTTTAGATACTTAACAAATATACAATTATAATGTATGTATAGTATTAGTCCATAAATAGATCCCTATAGTTACCATTCATAATTCTCATCAGAATATAACAATAGTACCATAAGATACAATGGCGTTAATGATGCTATTAAATAACGAGCTAGAAATAAAGGTTTTAGAACATTTTGAAAAACAACCAGTTCATATTATAAATGATTATCTGTCATAAACTATAACTGATGTATTTCCACACTTATATTGATTATGGCCAAATCAAGGCTATGTATATCAGTTGGTTTCTTTCGATTACAGAATTTAACTTTCTGGACATTTTAAAGTGATTTTACCAGTAAAAGCATGCATGATATTTTTCTCATGTGTTAGCATGGGTACAAATGAATCAGCATTTCTTAAATAAAGAGTTCTCATACTTAACTGTGATTTGTTGTTCTGTTCTTAACATCAAACGTTTGTTATCATTGGTGTACATTAGTTTAACGAGAATATGCATATTTTCAATTATAGTTGTCGAATACATACTTTTTATCAGAAGCGCTTTGGTGGAGATTTTAATAATTTTATAGAGTTGAGATCATGATGCGATTGAAGCTAGACCACCATCGAAAACCTGAAAGCACTGTACGGCCGTTTCGTCCTATTATGGGACTCCTCAGCAGTGCGCATCCACGATCCCACACTCGCGAGACTCGAACTCAGGACCTCCCAGTCTCGCGCCAGAGCACTTAACCGACAGAACACTGAGCCGGCATCCAGTGGTGTTAATGTCTAACTTCAACCAATCCACGAACTTGAGCAACCATTCACCAATGTCATCTCTCAACTGACCTGGTTGAACTCCACTGGTTACTGAGGAGAACTGGTTGCTGAGGAGTCCCATAATAGGACGAAACGGCCGTACAGTGCTTTCAGGTTTTCGATGGTGGTCTAGCTTCAATCGCCTCGTGATCTCAACTCTATAGAATACATAGTTTGTTTGGTTCATATTACTAACTAATTGCAATAAATTCTCCATAGGATTACGGCCGTTTGGAGCTGATAAGGAGTTTTAAAATATGATGAATTCATTTTATTCTGCAAATGTTCTCGCTTTATTCAATTATATATATATATATATATATATATATGACCAGTTTTTACATTTGCTTAATAAACATCTATCAAATCTGACTGAATATAAAAACAATTTTGCTTCTTATTGTTCAGGAAACATCTTTACGTTTCAAACTTAAAACCTTATCCAGAATGAATTTTTTCAGGAGAGGATAAGATCGTCCACTTAGATAATAGGGATTCTTGAAGGAGTTTGCTCTACGACAGGTCAGTTTGTTGTTAACTATTACACCTGAAACTGACAATTCTTTTACAAGTGTGTGTCGAGAATTATATTTCATCAAACTGACTGAATCAACTCATATAATTACTAATCCTAATATTGTATATAGCAAATTACTAAGTAGTCGGCTCAAATCTTTTTTAGGCAAATTTTCATTTTAAAAAATGACAAAATGTTCTGCAAAGCTCACTTTTCAACTAGTTCATTATTGTATTATATCTCCTCTTAAAGCAAAAGTCGGACCTATCTCCGTTGGTTACTGACTTGACCTTCAGTCATCTCTATGGATTAGGTTCACTATAAAAAAGGAACTATATTCAATGCATCTTTGTTAGCCTCATATAAAAACAGTTCCTGTTTTGTTGTATTCGTAGAAAAGGTGGAATGAAATACAGGTTTTGAAAGGAACACTTCTATCTTGGGCACATGACTAATGTGGTGAAGTTACAAAGTCACCTATCTTTGTGTATCCTTACTTTGTTTCATTCACATGGTTAAGCAACGGCATCCAGCAATTACATCATTCTACGTTTTTATGAAAAAATAATAAAAATAAGAAACAGAAATTTAGCATGTCAGCTTCTTCGCAGTAAAGTAGAAATCGCAAATACGTTATATAGATCAGTTTTAAAGTATATTGTTATTTGATTTTTTGTCTGCTAGAACAATTCTTTATATCTCATTCAACTTTATTTACTTACATCGTTGCGAAGATTATTGATACTATTCTTTACGTAAATCTGCAGTTCTTTGTTGTGTCATTTTCTCGGTCAGTCTTGTCACATTTTTTTTAATCGATTTATGCCATATTCATAAATAGTGATTCAATAGATCTAAAACTTGTAACAAAAGTCACTTTCTATGGAGATTGAAAGGTAATATTAATCACTAAATTACAGATGATGTGGAAATTTTACAATTTAAGGAACGGTGGACAACTGTTCAATTCAGTCTGTTTATCAAATTAACTGTTGATCTCATAAAGCCAAACACAAGAATGTAAACAATTAATTGTATTCATTATTTCTTGCAAGTAACTTATATGCACGGCAGTTATTTTTACAAATGGAAAAGTTAAAAATGGCAACTTTCATGTCATTTCATAACCCTTGACCTTTACAAGCATGATGATCCTTAAGTTTTTACATGATGTCATTAAGAAAACTCACAAGAGCAGTGTATGTGTATGCATCACTCAGTCGCTTACTATTTCGATTGTTATAAGTACGGCAGGATTTGTTTAAGTTATAGGTTAGCTCCAAACTAGAGAAAAACAGCTTCGCAATGTTTCACATATATTAGGGCACAAAAATGAACTAAGAGAAAAAGTAAAGTCCAAGAGACATGGAAGAAAATACCAATTCATTTGCACTGTTGTGAAAGGTTACAAATTCATTTTGCTCTATCAAACTGTTTATTGAGTTTTTTTTACTTTAGAAGCATCTCTCAGTACATATGAGGTTGAAAATCCTGTAACTTCGAAATACTCAGTGTCATATTAGATGTGTGATACGGATAACGTATTGATAGTTATTGTAACATTAGACGTTTTGTACTACAGATTGAGGGAAGTTATGTTTATGTTTTATTGTTTTCACCCAATTTAGAACAAGGTAAAACAACATTGTGCTTAAATCGTCAGAAAGTTTCTTCAACACTAATAAAAATCAAATGGTGCCCGTTGAGTGGCTTTAAGGTGCATTATTTGGTGGCTGATTCAGTGGTGTTAATATTAATTATTTCTTTATGGAACTGATTTCCTTTGTCATCGGTTCTGTAGAATAGTAGATCAATAAGGAATACCAAGTGCTATGCCGTTTGATTTTCATTATTTTTAATTTTCTATTGATGCTTTCTGAAGTCTAGACACTTGTTTTCTCCACTTAAAACTCGCGCATACTGCAAACAAAGTTGATTACTTCAGAATAGCCGACAGGAACCTGTTCTGTTTTTTAAATATTTAGTATTTAAAATAATTATCTAGTTTCTTCTTAACTTCAAGGATTTACTGTCTTATTAAAAATTTATACATTGTACTGTATTAATAGACTAATCAGAATTCTAGCTGTCTTACTTCGATACCGAACTTCCAGTAAAGTTATCAGACACCACATCAGATTTCTATTACAAAAAACAGTTTATTTAACATTTAACATAAATAATGACTTTACATCTTTGATTTCGTTTCCATGATTTTCACGATACATGCTTCAATGTAACTATGAATTCGTCATTCTTTTTTGAGCGTAACTTTAATACAAACATAATTTCACTCACCATTCAAGTTTTAAGGAATTCTTTACGAAATGATTGTGACTATTTATCAAGTGCGACAGCGCATACCAAGTAAATTCGTTCATTGTATTTACGTAGTAAGAAGTAATAAGCTTTGGAGTAACTAGGATAATGAAAATTGACTAGAATTTATGATCAAGAAGTGAATACAGTGCCCATTTGGTTGATATTAACTCAATGATCAATTTTGTGCTCCTTTGTCTGTCCTAAGTATTTTTAATTGAATAAATAATCAGTTCTGACTGTTGAAATATATCTCCTGCTTTTACCAACCTGTTTTTACAAAAATGTTATACTGTCGATGGCTTGCAAAGAAGAATAAATTGTTATAGCCCTTAACATAAAAATTTTCCTGGATGGTGTGCTGGACTTTTAAAGAGTTTAAGATGTTTCTGTAAAGGAATCTTAGGTCATCAACTAAGGTTGGTCAAAACACTTTTGAAAATCGATTATAATTAGATAGGAAGTTTGTTTTGTTATAATAATCATCCATAGAACATTCTTGAAACTATGCTGTTGTCATCAAGAGCTAATAAGGTATAAATTACAACTAAACAGCCTGATTTTATATAAATATTTAAAGTACTTATTTGAACTGGAATCTATAAGATTGTTTCTAATCAAAGCGCAGCAAAACTTACCTAATACTGAAGATTACCTAACACTATAAAATGTATTATCAGTTTTAGAATACTCTAATAAGGAAGTGATTATTTATAGTATTAAAAACTACTTACATTTGCTCTTGGATATTTAGAGTTGTTCGATATGATGATATGGACTGGCTGGGACTCATCAGTTTGTGTTCATGTTTATCTGTCAAAAGACTTTATTTTTATTACAACCATGGTCATTAACATTAAACCAGTGAAACTCAGCTTGGTATTTTCTCTGAATTCTCTACGTTAATATTTACATGATATAGACACAGATTTATAAACTAGATGTCTTTGACCACATGTAAGTGTGGGGGCTTTTACGTAACTCAGTAGACTAGAGATCAAAAATTAAGTTTAGTGTAATATGGTATACTAGAGCATTTAAAAGGTATTGACCAAATTATTATAGATATTTAGGTTATAAAATTTAAAAAAAACCATGTTAGTAACTTTAGCAGATTCCTTAAAAGTTGATTGTTTCTAACTACTTTGATGTCCCATCTCAATGAAGAAAAACAACCGTAAGAGTCGAGTAATTTTAATCATTCTTTTTTCAAGATACTTATTAGCTGCTTAGGACCTAAAAACGTGAACTAATTTTACGGATTGAAATTTATTTGGCTAAAAATATGCCACAAGAGCTAATCGCAGAAACGTTTTGTATCTGAAACCAATAGAAGTGAATATCCGAAGTAACATACGTTGCAGATAAAACCATCTACTAATGGGAGGATCAAATCAATACTCAAAAACATAAAAAAAGTTTGACAAACTCATTTAAAAATATCAGTTTTCTAAAAACGATGAACTTTTTACAGGATTTATTAAAGTAGGATTACAGTTTAACAGCTTTTAACAGGCTTGAAAATGGAGGTGATCGGAAATCAGGCAAATATTATAAGATGTTTTGAATCATCTAGAAAAGACCAGGAAATAATTCTCAAGCTATACTTTCAGACAGTTCAGTTCTGAATAAGGTATACTTTAACCCACAAAAGAAGTGTAACTATAAGTTTGAAACTATCGACTTACATATATTTTTGCAAAACAACTAAACTTATTTAAATATACTACATGAATAAGTTACAGATTGATAATATTCACTCATTGACTGCTTACGTTTTCGTTATAAAATCTATTATCTTACAACCTGATGTATTCAATCCATTGCAGTGATGAGTGAATAAATAAATTTAGGGTTCGATAAAGATTATTATAATTATAATTATTCATATGGTTCTATTTAGTGTTTAACGAACACAGGATGACTAGTAGTTTCGAGTATATATATAACTAGCTTCCTGTCTTCATTAGTCGTGTATTAATTGAAATTTATACACATCTTTGTAAACGCAGTGTTATTTTAAGAGTGTGGCTCATATCTGCTTTCATGAAGAGTGGAGTCTTATTCACAAAGAACTAATTAGCTGTTTTATTCTACGGTACAGCTCTTCGCGCAATATATCATTTATTCTTCTGTTAACGGAAATACGGCTTTCAAGATCTAAAAAACCATACTGTCGTCAAGCCATTGTTAACGAATACAACAGTTGATATCTTTATCTATCAAAGTAGGTATGCAATTATTGTTTATCAATACTTAAACTAATTTAATAAATTACATAGTAATATTTTTTAACCATATATATATATATATATGTATATGGTTGGATTTGATAGATATGGAATCATCATGGATCCATTCTCATGGATTCGATTTCTTTTACAAGCTCAACAGAAATGTGCGGTAATTGGATTATTTGGTTGTAAGTTCGTCATCGTTTTCTGATCATTTTTCGTCGTACATAATGCTTTTACTTGTCTTCCTTAAAATCCTAAAATATTTTATGATCTCCTGTCAATCCAGCTTCATAAGTGACCTTTAGAGAAACTATTATTCATCTATTCATAAAGGTCTTTGTTGGAAACTATTAGTAGACTTATTAATGTGGTTATAAATTCACATTTATTTATACTTCGGACTAAAATCACTACTTATACAGTAACCTTTATTTTTAATCGACTTGGTTTGGTTAATGGAAAATACTTTTCGTAGATGCTTTTAGTTGTAACACACTTGTTATGTAAGTGTAGATTTTTCATTAACATAAAATAAAGTCAGTTTTGTTTGATAATCATTGATTGCAAGGGCTGATAAATTAAACTATTTAGTTAAGTTTTGCTTGAAAACTTCAGACCTGCTAATCAAACATCATCAGTATTCTCCAGAAAAACACCCCATTTCAATCAAGGAACTTTGACATGAGTTGTGTATCATTCGCAGTCGGTCTATGTTAAACAAATTTGCCTTTCGTGTAAAATTAATGTTAATCCAGAGCTAAGCAGTGGTTAGATTTCTCAGCCCCATTTGTTGCAAACTAACTGACAACATGAGCTTTCTTCAACTTGTCCAATAATTGATTGGGCCTTATTAATCCGTTGATATTACTACTCATCTTTGTACAACATGAATGTCATCACCAGTTGTGAGAGGACACAAGAACCTAAAACACTCTTGAGTACTTATGAAGATGGGATGTCAGATGTGATGTAAATTGCCATAATTATTGGTCCATTACTAAGTTAAAGGAATGTTCTCAAGTGGTGCTCAGGCCAATCTTATACCAAAGTTGCACGTTGACTCAATCTTTAAGCACCCCCTACTAGTCAGTCAATCACTAAATTTTATTTTAAATTACAAGCTTACATATTTTTTAAACGATGTCAAAATGTTTTCGTTTCACAAATTTCCACCTAGGTACTAATGTATTTATTATATTCGCTTGGTTAGTTGAACGTGCAATTGTTCGTGGTTTAGTTGGTGGTAAATTTGCAATAGCGCTTATTGGTTGGAATTTATTTTGCCTGCTCGCCTTCCCGATCATCATGATATTATCAATGGATTTTAGTCCTCGTACGTTACATATCAATGATTTATGCATTTAGAGATCTTAATGTGTTCTTCATTTGTTTTGTGTATTCACATTTTTTACAAGTATGAATGTCGTGTTCATTAGAGACGTTTAGTCTTATTCAATATATACATTAAGCAAAACGGCTGGCAAAAGACTCATTATGGTATTATGAGTATTTACGAAATATTAAAATTAAACAGTTAAGTCTCATGTGGAATAAATTGTTTTTGAAACGTTTTCAATAAATGATAGAATCTCACCACTTGGTATATCTGTCAAGCAAATGAGTACACAATGGTTGGCTTGTGTCTAGTCTTCTAAGCTAGCTTTTATCGATAAGGTTTGGTGTAAGACTGTGTTGGCAAAAATAAAAGAAACCAGATAAATAAATAAATCTCAATTAATAAACTAACGGACTATTCCGTAGTTTGAGTCACATTAGATTACTATCCGTTGTTATTGAAAGGGTTAAATAAAATGCTTAAAAATCGTTTCTTTTTAATTTTTTGTTATTTTCTATTGAGAAGTAAGATAATTTGAACAGTTGCTCATTTATATGTCTATCTGAAACATCATTTCTCTGTCCATTTCATATGATATTATTTGGAAAAATGAATATTGACGTAGAAAAGCACGGTATGAAATTTTTAACCGAGAATTGTACCCTCTAAGTGATATGAGAATAAACCTTATCAACGTATGTATGCGATGCATGTTACTTATGTCTGTCGACATAAGTAGTATGTAGCACCAGTCAGAAGCGGAATGCCTGGCAGCAGAAGGTTGAGAAGATCGAATCGAAGGGAACAGGAATGTAAACAGAGAGTGATTGTAATAACAATGAAGTTTGAGATAATTGATGGAGGATTTCCTAATGAAGTATTTAATGTATGGTTTTCATATTTTATGAAAGAACTCTGTAATTTTGTGTCAAACAATACATTGGATGTCCGCACGTGAGTTCTTGTACACTGCACACATATTTTAACAGATCAGATGAACGTATTTTCATAACACTGTGATGCTGAAGTTTAAATTGTACAATGTATATATTGTCGAATAATCACTGTCTTGCCCTCAGAATATGCAGTTTAAACATTATGTTAAGTGACTTGGCGATTTTCTCAATTTATTGGGATAAACGATAATCTACTGTTAACTATAGACACCACTCGTCTAAAACATTTATGTCTAGGTCGGTCCACCGCTAGCAGTACATTTTTATGAGCACACACTGACACTAACTATTGAATAAGGATTGGTATTTTTACTTCCTGAACTACAAAAGTAGTTGGTATAATTAGTGTTTTATATGATATAATAATTCTTGTTAACAAAATTCAAATAATCTATCGCAGGGTGTCTCACTTACTTACGATAATTTTTCATATTAATGCTATTTTAGTGTTCAGCGCTCCTGTGCTTGGGGTGTACACTATTGTTTTTCTGAAACTATTTTCGTATGCTGCTGTTAATCGATGGTGTCGTGAATCAAATGAAGACTTGGATAGCAATGCAGATGTGCTTTTGGATGTATTGGGAAAATCGACACCGAAATCAGCTCTCACTCATAATGCCCATGTCAGCAAACCTGAGAAGTTGAATCCAAAACCTATTAACAATAATGTTAATTCTCATCAATTCGATCATTATTCTGAAACTATTAATAAATATAATTCAGTCAATGAATCTCCGGAAGAAAATCATGTAATCAAGCGAAAATGTTCTTCAGTGTTAGAGGATCCAGATATGAACTTTCAAGAAAATGGAGTGAATACTAAAGTAGAGAGCAAAACCGATGACTTGACATTAAAAAAAGAAAACATCTGTGAAGTCACAGAACAAGCTACTAGAAATAGAAAAAGTAAAGTTCCATATTTTTCTCGTAATTGGATGACCTCAGTAAATAATACAAAATCGATAAAGCATCTTAGCCAATTACATAAGAAACATAAAAGTCAACTTAAAAAATGTAAGATATTTCATAGGTTTATTCTGAATTATCTATGGTTATAATTACTTTATTTTATTATTGTGAAGTTGACATGTGAATTCTAATTTTATTCTACCCTTTCCCTATTGTACGCTGTTGGTTAAAACTTGTAATCCCAGTAACATGGTGATGCATTAACAACGGAGTTGATGCTATGAAAACCAAATCATGTGCATGCACTCCCAGATGTTATTCAGATAAATATCTTAGAAAGTTTCATTAGATAAATATAATGTACCTGTGTGACACTAGAAGTAAAAATGCTACTCAATTACCGTAGATGATCACCAGCTTTCCATTCTGGTTAAATACATGTTGATGGTATATCTCTGAGTGGCTTAGAGACTTCACAGCCAAACTTGACAAACTGTTTTGTTGATTTCTACGAGGTTACACTCTATTTTCTGTTCAACGATCCAAAAGCTGTTACACATTTTATGTTCTTAGATTGATGACTCATTTCATTCCTGTTTTCGTTCCACCCTATGTAGTCAGGACATGATGATTTACACGGATGATCGAGAAGTTATTTCCTAACGCGTTTCATAAAGAATTTACTCTTTCATTATGTAGTATATTTAATTTCAGTGGTGGCGCATACCTCAAGGATCCATAGGGAACGCCTCATAGGTAGCAGAAACTAAACAATAAAATGGTTCAAATAGGTTTTCGCTGAAAATAATCTTGTCTAGCAGTTACATGTACAATGATTATCTTTCAGTCTGTTTGATGTGACTCCTTTGATTTGCTTCGAGTATATTCGGTAATTTGTCGATTAGATCATAAAAAGCTTCAAGAAACTTATACATTAACAATGTTCATCTTTTATTAGTGCTTTCTCAAACATTAATTGTAAAAGGAGAATGTCTAACTTCTGACTGAAGAATATATTTTGAGCAGGTTCATAATGTGTCTTTTTAACGGATTACGAAAAGGTGACATTTTTATAGACCATTCGCTATACGGTTCGCAACTGACATTTTAACTCATACAACTAAATCGACATGGAACCAGTAACAAATACAAAAATATAGGTATCATTACCAAGCTTTGACTTGATATTAAATACAGAAATAATTTGGTTGTGTTGGATTGATGCTGCAGAGAGTCCACTACTTGGGTTCCTCCTCTTGAGATTAGAATAATCGGTGGTCATCACATTAATGGAACTGATGGTGAGGTTAGTACACCATCTATTCATTCATAAACACAAATGAGAAAGTTACGCTGTAACCTAATGTATTCTATAAGATCCTTTCAGTCCAACACTATGTAATAATTGGGTTTAATTTAAAGTTTTCTTGTTTAATAATCTATGTTATTAAAAAGTAGAGAAAACTACTTAATCAGTTACCATTTTGAATCCACACTTCTCCGGACTCTTTTCCACCTCATTTCATCATGACTGACAAAAAATTGCTATTTTAAGTTAGAATCACGTCTGTAAAGATAGAACTTAACATTTCTTTCAGTTCTGATCACGTAAAACTGCTCCCTGTCAAGGGATGTTTGATCATTTAATTTTTTAGAAAAAATGATGAAAAAATGAAGTAGTAACTATGACTGCAAAAGACCAAATCAATGTTTTTATATACTGTTTGGAATACTTTTGAAAACTTTAAGTTTGGTTGATTTATGAATGAATCAGAAATTTTATTTGCATCGAAGAGTTGACATACCCCAAGTGAGCAGAAAAATGCAAATATATGTAGGCAAAATATTTCTAAGATAAAGTATCTCCAACCAGACTATAAATGTGTTTATCCTCCGTTTCGTAATCAAGTATAATGACTTGTGATGTTCTTCTCACGTAGCGAAATTCTGTTGTTAACTAAAACTACTTAAAAACCTGATTCACTAAATCTCTAGTAGGTTATAATCAAGCATTGATAACAGTTTCCAGTCAACGCAAAAAGCAAACCTTGAGATTTTTTACATCTACTGACTAACTTTAACAATGACTACTAGTTCGTGTATACATCACATCACTTATTTACACTGATAAAATGACAGTTGCTATAGTCAGAAAGTCACCAAGTGGTTGAAATATTTCAGAACAGCCAGTTTTATGTTTGCTAATTATGAGGATGATGTGCCTAGCATAGTTTATACAGTAAGTCTCTAATCAGTACAATATCATAAGTTTTAATTACTTTCAAAAAGGTATTTGTCTTCCAAACTTATTCATTCACGTTCATCTATTTTCTTTGATTTCCACATTTTCTAACGATTTCTTATAATCCCAAGTAAAAATGAGGCATTATGTCCTTAAAAACTACTAAATAATTTCATATCGTACATCTTAAAAGGTAACTATATTTTCCGTAACTGTAGTTACACCTTTTCGAAATATAATACTTCGTCCAGCTTTTAGTGGAACTGAGTAAATAAGTTTTGCTAAAATTCATAATATTAACTATCTGACTAAGAAATACAGCAGAGGAAATTTCTGTCAGTGTTATAAATCATACCAAACCCAAAATCACCTTGGTTTAAGGATGATACTCTTTGTTCGTAAGGTCAGATTATACATAAGTAAGAAAATAAAAAAAAATGGAGACAAATTTAAAGGAACATCAAAAGCAAAGTAAGGGTAAACAAATAATCAATATAAGATATATTATCTCATCCTTTTTTGCGTTTCTGACCTTCCAAATAACTTCTAGTCAAAAAAATCTGTAGTTCAACTACACCCACATGGTAACCTTGAATAATTTTTGTACGACCGCACCTATAGTTCTGTTTCCTCATTGGTGCTGCTAAAAGCTGTTGACTATGAATGAAAATATAAGGAATTCTGATGAATTATGTTTTTGACAGTTTATGATGTATACGTTTATTTTTATGAATATCAAGCTCTAATAAATAATGATTAGCATCTCCAACAGCTTTTCTCCACCCAGATAAGGTCACAAGATATGAAAGAGTAAACTTCAGAAATATCTATAATCACTAACAGAATCTTGAGGCCGAACTATCCAGTCTGACATAAATCAACATCATCACCATCACTGGTTTAACTCAAAGCACAGTAAACTAACAAAGTAAATCAACAGTCCTTATTATTAGTTTAAGGTCACTATATGAATATGGTCTAACCAGCTGGTTTTGTTCTTTATTATCCTATGGAAAGCTAGTGGATGAAATTATTGATCAGTTAATCGGCTTTTTATATTCGGGCTTACGTTTGTTATCATGGCTATAAAAAATGAAATCGAAGCAAATTGCCAGAAATTTTTATAAATGTAATTATCTACAATTAGTAGGGCCCTTATAGGGTATAGAAATTCGTCGCACAAAAAACATAGTTCAATTTGTAAATAACTATGTCGGTATACATGTCAAAGCAAAAAAGAAATACATAAAGGAAATCTGAATATGTTCCTTAGAATTCCTGTTGATCTTTTGTACATGATTATTTAGCGCGTATGCTTTGCAAGGAACAATATTGAAGGTGCAATTGTAAAGTTGATAAAGTTCAACATTTGTATGACACATTGTACTCAAACAATAGAGTCGAATACCTCAAACTATAAAACTCAAAGAATTTAGATCTACTACCATATGTGACAGTCAGCAAATAACCTGAGTCCATAATTGACAGTTTTTTAGTAACTTAGTTATTTAAAAACTTTAATGTAGTATAATACAGTGTTATTGATCCAGATTCAATTTTAAAGCACAGATCTGTACATTCTAAGTCAATAAGAAACGTCGTGTTTCATCATGTATGCATTTTATTTTATGAACTTCAAAGTCCATGTTAATATTTCTTACAAATAAATCATCCAGCTGAGGAATTATTGAGATTTTCATCGGATGTCACGCATTCAAGACCACATTTCTAGTGCGAAAATGCAGTGACCTGACGCAATATACTACATAGCTACATAAGTAATGGGAAAGAAATACCACAATAAGCAAATGCATATGGTTTAAATAGTTTGATTATCTCATCTACAATTGTCTAATTACATTTTGATGTTATGGATTTTGAATAGTGGAAAATCCCAATCAGTATTTTTGATTCATATTGGTCTCGTTTGTTAAACACGAAGACCAGTATAGATGACAGTATTCTGTGAAATATTTCATCTTGGAAACTTATAACTTTATTTATTTGATGCATAGAAACTTATCAGATAGTTCACCTGTTATGTTTAAGAATTATTTTTCGTAAGCTTCCGGCATTTCATGAAACACTTAGGCTGGATGAAGACTGATGTTCATCTTGCTTCTTAAGTTGACTGAATATTTTGACACCAGTTATTATTTAACAGTTGAAAGAAATTTTTCGCATGAAACAATTTTGAATTTTATCAAAGTCCCGTTGATAGTTAACTTGAAATTATTTGAATAAAATTACGGGCATGGACAAATTACCGTGGTATAATTCGCAAATGAAAAACAGGCTTTCATTTCTGTTTAATAGCAAATTGAGATGTTATAAATCCCATACAATATTTTTAAGCAATAACAAGCACTTATATCGAAAATCTGTAACATGTCTTCTACTTTTTTGTTCCAGCTCAACATTCACGACTTAGTGTATGTGAAAGCAAGGATTATAACAGTATTAGCTCAGACCCAGTTGAGTTAGAAGTAAATGTCTTGGTAAATGATGAATCTTGTATGAAATTCAGTCGTAATTTATACGTTACTTATCCAAACAACTTAACACTATGGGATATATACTATTTCATACTTTCACCAACATTGTGCTATGAATTAAACTTCCCACGTACAATGACAATAAGGAAACAGTTTCTGTTCAAACGCGTTTTCGAATTGGTAAGTGATTATGATGGAGGCGTATATTCACAAATATGCTATTTTGTTGGTTTGGCTTTCACCTCTACAGTCAACAGAAAGATCAAAAGACTTTCGTTTTGAATTCTTTCAGATGAAAATTATGTTGACATAAATCTCGTTTCATCGTTGCTGGAACTCATAATCAGAGAAAATGTTCAGATTTGCGTTGTTCTATTTATTATCATATATGATATAACAATAGATCACCATATTCCAAGACTTTACTGATAATCTATTCAGTTTGCGGTTGTCCGTACAGGAAACTTTACAGTAATAGATTTTTCCCCGAAAAGGTACATTTTAGGCTACTGAATTGATTAGTATGTAATATCCGTTTATTTGTTTCAGAAAAAATATACACTGTGCTATTTGTGTCAAATAATGAATAGACTAATTAAGAAAAAATTGTTATTGATAGAAAATTTTGAATTCCACGTAAAAAATTACTTGCTATCGAAAAGCGCTTTGAATTCATGTGAAATTATCACTAAATCAGACAGTTATAAAACAAAAACACTGAGCAAGAACCTATTCTCATCAGTCTAATGTTAGGTGGTTGTCAGCAGGGAACTTTGTATATAGTTGGCACTTCCCAGCTATGCTTACCTGCACTCTTGAGGAAACTTATGTTCCCTATGAGACACGATCTCGTAACACCCAGATTCATAGCCTGAGACGCTGCCATTGGAGATCCACGAAGCAGCTGACCTCCCATAAGAATGAGATATTAACATTGATTGATCAGTGGGTATAAATCGACATCACGAGTGTGAGTTATGTAAAAAGTAGCAATCATAAGTACGGTTATCTTGATCAGCTACTGTGAGGAATTCCTGAACGATTCAGTACCTAATTATGAATAATTAAGCAACCGAAGCTCATCAAGCGTCGAATATCATTAGTCAGGGTTGAAAACAAAATGAAAATATAAGCAGAACCAGAAAAACATTCTATCATTTAGTTCAAGTAAAAAGAAATGAATATTTGAGAAAATGGTAACTAACAATTATGTCACATAATTTGTAAACTTTGTCTGTACATAAAGTTTCAACTGCATTATTTTGAGAACCATGCGTTTAACAGCTAACAGAAGGTAAATCTGAATCAACTAAGGTAGATAAGCCTGTACTTCTAGAATTTCTGAAAACACTCAGCGTTTCTCTTGTTTTCCAACCGTCCATTAAATTGGACCATACAGAAGTCAAGACAGTCCCAATATTTTCTTTCACAATCCAAATCAGGAGATAGTATTTGGTGTCAATGTTGTGCATTTTGGATGGCCAACTCCATAGAACAGCTGGAAGAAATGTGCAAGACAAGTTGATCCGGTTTTAGTTTAGCAATCTAATAATAATGAGTAAGGCTTTTAAAATATGATTTTTTCTCATAAGCATACTTTTTTTGACTAAACTTGTAAATAAATGTTTCAGCTTAAATTTATTTCAATAGATATTCATCCCCCAACTTATACTCTGCTTGATTCAACAATGGATCCTACCTATACTGTCAAACAGTTACATTCCATTCACAGAATCAAGATTTAGCTTGATTGTTGAACGTTGTTTGAAATTGGCTATACCAAATCATCTCATATGGTTACTGTTTTTCTACCTTGTATTTCATTCCCTATTAAATGTAATTGGAGAGATTTTATACTTTGGTGATCGATTCTTTTACAGCGATTGGTGGTAAGTTCATGATGCTGTATATACATATAGTTCGTTTATGACTCATTTCGAAGAGTCAATCTCTCCAGTTCTAATGAGTAACCGTGAGATTTGCAAAAAATAAAGTCAAAAATAATCACAAGAATTCATTCAGAAGATCTGAAGATTTTATACAACCTGATATCTTGATAAATTCAGTAAACAAAAATAACGACATTTATAGAATAAAATGAATTCGTTTTATTTTGAGGCTTGACAACAGCTCCGAATAGTATAAAGCTGTAATTCATAATATTATTATAGACACAGTTTTACATTACGTACTCAGTGAAGTTAAGTTCAAAATGGCACAAGAAATCATAAAACAGTAAGAAAGCACAAACTTGTTAGCGTGGTAGTTAAGATCGATTAGTATTTATATTAAAAAAAACAAGGTCACAAGAAAAAAAAGGTGATGTCGTTAATATGAATTGAAATGCAAAATGGAAACATTTTCTAATGGGTGGTAATACGTTCAGCCCTCCAATTTGATATAAATATCAGTATTTTGTTTGAAATATGAAATAGAGATTATATAAAGTTTCATAATTAGAATTAATTCAGAATAACAATGAGAGGTTCAGCATAATTTCTTCGTATTTGAAAGTTGAAGTTTAAAGAGTTCGATAGCAATGGTCACTGCAAAGTGGATTAAAAGTAGCGTCTACTGTTTGTTAATTACATTTAACGCCTTGACGATGTTCGCATTTCATTCACTATCCATTACGTATTTAGTAATCGAACTTGTGAACACCTTGAAGTACAGTTAGATAGCAAATATCTCTACAAAATAACCCATTAATGTTACTTCGTTTTGAGTGGTTCGTGTGGCACCAGTTTGTTATGAAAGCTAATTTTGGGCACATCTGAGATTTCACCCATTTATTTTATTCCACTGATTTCAAACCATCAAGAAGAATAATTTTAGTTAAACCAACATTTTTTAGCACGATAATTTCAGTTAATATGTAGTATTTACTTAGTTGTCTCGCAAGAATTTAAATATCAGGTGACTTTTTACTCAGAAACGTAGTTTCAACGTATAATGGATAAACCAGTTTTAAAAAATGACACAACCGATAAGTAGCACACTTCAGAGCTGTAAAATAATAGGCTTCTGAAATTTATGTGGTATAAATGGTTTCTGAAAGTCTTCAAGATTGAGTAAGTTTTATTTATCTACCTATAATGCATGGGGTTTTTTTGTTAATGACAACCTAAAGTGTAATAAAGTACACACGTTTTCCACTTTAAAGTTGTATTAATAAATTCAGAATCGATATGGCATTATTTAGTTTGGTAATTTCCTTTCCTACAAATTTCTCAGCTTTTACCTCCATCACTAAAACAAACATAGTGACTGCACAGTGGGAAAAGGCATCCATTATATGATTATATAAAACCGTCAAATTAAAAAAAAAAACCATTTTTGTTCTCGAACTAGTATTTTGTTAAAAATTTAATAGAGGGAAAGCAGTGAATTCTCATTAAAATCACGTTGCAACCGAATGTACTGTTCAAATATAAGCTTGGTCTACCACCATAACTTGATGAATCTTTTTGTTTCCTAGTGTGTAAAATCCATCGACACAACAAACACAAAATATATATTTTATATAGTTGAAATCATGAGTCAATTGAATCTAAATCTAAAACAATTAGTCCCTTTGATAAATTTCGATAATGCAATGAGAAGACGAAGTTTATCAGAATTATGTGATATATTAGCGCAATACATTTCGAACAATCTGATCACACATATACTTGTTAAGACATTTTTATATGAAAATTAAAAGGTCAACTAGACAGGTTAAGGTAAGAAAATAAATAAAGTACACAAAAACAATGTGATGACTACTCTGGATAATAAATAAGCATTACCAGGGTAGGTTAAGGGTAAGAACAAATTGTTTTTGAACACATAAAGGCGGTTTCAATTTCCGTATAGCCAAGGCTTCAATAAACCTTAGTATACGTCCTTGAAGGTTTTTGTACAACACTACAAATGCTGATTTGATGTCAACCTTATGACCAGTTTCAACTAAATGTTTCGCAATAGAGGAAGATGTTTGTCTATCCTGTGATCTTATTTGACCATTCGAATTCATTTGGTTCTGTAGCCATTTAAGTATGTGTTCCGCCACCCTTATTTGCAAAACACGATTGCTCCTCCCTATGTACGTGTTTCCGCACATACATGTAAATTGGTATACACAATGGGATGTGACACAATCGCTTATGTGCTGTCTAGGTCTATTAGTCTCATGTTGAGACGGAGACTAAAATTAGCCATAAACAGGACATTCTATGCAGCTCAACTTGTCATCATTGAAAAGACAAGGTCGATGTTTCACCAAAAAGA
>NW_017386070.1:53698-102808 GCF_000237925.1 Schistosoma mansoni | reverse complement strand
TTTTGGTGAAACATCGACCTTGTCTTTTCAATGATGACAAGTTGAGCTGCATAGAATGTCCTGTTTATGGCTAATTTTAGTCTCCGTCTCAACATGAGACTAATAGACCTAGACAGCACATAAGCGATTGTGTCACATCCCATTGTGTATACCAATTTACATGTATGTGCGGAAACACGTACATAGGGAGGAGCAATCGTGATTTGCAAATAAGGGTGGCGGAACACATACTTAAATGGCTACAGAACCAAATGAATTCGAATGGTCAAATAAGATCACAGGATAGACAAACATCTTCCTCTATTGCGAAACATTTAGTTGAAACTGGTCATAAGGTTGACATCAAATCAGCATTTGTAGTGTTGTACAAAAACCTTCAAGGACGTATACTAAGGTTTATTGAAGCCTTGGCTATACGGAAATTGAAACCGCCTTTATGTGTTCAAAAACAATTTGTTCTTACCCTTAACCTACCCTGGTAATGCTTATTTATTATCCAGAGTAGTCATCACATTGTTTTTGTGTACTTTATTTATTTTCTTACCTTAACCTGTCTAGTTGACCTTTTAATTTTCATATAAAAATGTCTTAACAAGTATATGTGTGATCAGATTGTTCGAAATGTATTGCGCTAATATATCACATAATTCTGATAAACTTTGAATCTAAATCACCAAGGAAAACCTGGAAGCACTGGATGACCTTGGTGGTCTAGCTTCAATTGACTCATGATTTCAACTATATAAAATTACTAAAATCTCCACAAATCCCCCTTCTGACAAAATATATATATTTCTTAGGTCAGAATAAAGACTGATCATATTATTATTCAGAGCTAAACATCTTGTTTGTCTGCCTCCACAAAAGGAAAATGAGTATTTATAACTTGGATACTATTATTCATGTGGTTGAGGCATACTACTAATTTCAGAAGTATTTGTTGCAAATAGGAGTTTTCTTCAGGAATATACTGTTTTTAAATAATAGATGTGTATTTACTTATCGATCAGATGATGAATATTTGAAACTTGTCTCATCTTACTTACTTACGCCTGTTACCCTATGTGGAGGAATATAGGCCGCCTGCCAGCATTTTCCATCCCACTCTGTCCTGGACAATCCTCTCCAGTTGTTTCCAACTGCTAATCATTCTTTTGATGTCTATATTAAATTCCCGACGCGATGTGTTCTTTGGCCCTCCTCCTTTACTTTTCCCTTCAGGATCCAAAGTTAGGGCTAACCTCGTGATGCAGTTTGATGACTTCGGCAATATATATGCTATCCACCTCCAGATTTTTTCCTAATTTCCTCTTCACTTGAAAGTTAGTTTTTCCTCTACCTCAGTAGATCGTTGTTGATGATATATAGCCAATAGATCTGCAGTATCTTGCGTAGAAAACTGTTTATAAATACCTGTACATTTTTGTTGATGGTTGTAGTAGTTCTCCACGTTTCAGTTTCATACAATAAAACTGTCTTCACGTTCGTATTAAAGATTGCGACTTCGACATTGGTTGACAGTTGTTTTGAGTTCCATGTGTTCTCTAATTGAGAGAATACTGCCCTTGTTTTGCCAACCCGTATTTTAACGTCTGTACCACATCTTCCTTGTTGATTGATGATGCTGTCTAGGTACGTGAATGTTTCCACCTCTTCCAGAACTTCTCCATCAAATTTGATATGGTTGGTGCTCATCGTTTTATATCAAGGGATCTTGTTTAATCGCTTATGTATGTTGGGACCTACCGCTGTACAGCCTGCTGCTACACTGTCTGTCTTGACCTTCATTTGTTGGTTTGTATAGGATAGAAAAACTAGATCATCTACGAAGTCCAAATCGTCTAGTTGAGTCCAACTTGTCTATTATATTCCGTGTTTCCCCTCAGATATGGATGTCTTCATAATTCAGTCGACCACTAGGATAAAGAGAAAGGGGGGAGTAATTAGCCTTGTGTGACTGCGGTCCTCACTTGGAATGTATCTATCAGCTATCCTCCATGTACGACCTTGCACTGTAGTCCGTTATATGAATTTCGGGTGGTGTTGACGGTCTTCTCAAATACACCATAGTTCCAAAGAATGTTCATAAGGTTATCCTATCTACGCTGTTAAATGCTTTCTCATAATCAAGGAAGTTGATATATATTGACGAGTTCCACTCAATTAATTGTCCAATAATTATCTGTTGTGTTGCGAGTTGGTCGGTATACTATTTATCCTTGCGTCTACTGAATCTTTCATTCTGTTCAACAACACTCTGTTGAAAACCTTTTTTGGTACTATTAGTAGTGTGATGCCTCTGTAGTTGTCACATCCGCTCAGATCTCCTTTCTTTGGTATCTTATTAAGATATCCTTTCCAGTCTGTTGGCACTTGTTCTTCGTTCTAAATCTTCCTGAGTAGAACGTGGAGCATGTTTGCAGTTAATGCTATGTCTGACTTCAGTGCTTCAGATGGTATGTTTTCAGGTCTATCTGCTTTCCCTCTCTTGATTTGTTTGATGGTCATCCTGTTTTATTCGATCGTTGGTGGAGTGATAGCTTTGGGAATGTTTGTGCATACTGCTTTGATATCTGGTGGATTCAATGGAACTAGCCTATCTGAGAGTTTCTCCACCCATCTTTTCCTTTGTTCTTGAGTCTCAGTGATTGGCTTGCTTCCTTTGTCCTTGACTGGTCCTATGGTTTACTATTAGTTAGTTAGTTTCTTCGTCGTGTCATATAGTTGTTCTATATTTGCCTCACTTGCAGCCTTTACTGTTGTCGTTCCTAGCTCTTCCACGTATTTCTGCTTGTCAGTGTAGTGAATGAGAACACAGGTGAGGACAACCAACTATATATTTAGCACAAATTACAACGTTACTTGGTAAAACACAAAAACCATGCTATGATACACTATTTGCAAAATGTTCTTCAATTGCCTCAGGCTTCATTGTTCCTGGATTTCCACACAAATTGCTTTTTATTTCTGTTCTTCTCTTCTTGATCTTCTCAATATTCTGCTGTCAGATATTGTATTCCTTACTCACCATATATACTACTTATGTTGATATCAGTAGCTCACACCACACTCGTCCCCCCTTTTAATAAGCTGTTCTCGCAATCTTTCTGATCGGCGTACCATTGTCTCCTTTGGTGCTGTTCGTGACTCGTGCTCATGATGTTCTTGAAACCATCTCTGTAGTTGACTGGCATTTACACGCTTCTGCTTGTCTTCTCTCCGGATCGTGTAAACTGGGCCGCGTCTCTCCGTGATAATGTACGGTCCCTCCCATTTCGGGATCAGCTTTCCTGACCCTGGTCCTCCTTCAGTGTTAGCTCTCCGTTCTCTACACTTTACCAGGTCCCCCACTCTAAAAGGCTTCCACGCTCTTCTCTGCTGTTCCGCCTTCTTGATGTCTGATATTTGTTTCTTTTTCACGTTCTTTATTGCCTCCGTCCTCTCTTTCCTTAATCTTGTTGCTGTCCACTTCTGCTGCTGTGGCCACGTCTTATCATGCATCGGAAGTCGTGGCTGTCTACCATACATAAGTAGGAAAGGTGATTTCTTGGTTGTTCCTTGGATGGAGGCACGATGCGCCAGCAAAATTAGTGGTAACTCTTTCTCCCAATTCCGTCCTTTAGATGCTAACCATTCCTTTAATGTCCGGTTGTTTCTTTCCGTAAGCCCGTTCGTCTGAGGGTGATACAGTGTAGTTCGTATCCTCTTGATGCCGGACTGCTTTAAACGGGCCTTAAACTCGTCACTTTCAAAACAGGGACCCTGGTCGGTTAGTATCATCTTCGGTACTCCGTGACCCGCTACAATGTGCCGGATTATTACTTCGGTCACTGTTTTCGCCCGCTGGTCTGTAATCGGTACAGCGTCGACCCATCGTGTAGCATGTTCCGTCATTACTAGTAAGTATCGGTTGCCGCTATCCGTCTGTGAAAATGGTCCCATCACATCTACCGACTATAGATCGCCGACTGCGGTTACTGGGACTGACTGCGATGGCGGTTGCATGTATCTATCGCTTTTCATTAATTGGCACTGCTGGCACGTCAACACATATTGGGCCACATCGTCTCTCATGCCTGGCCAGTATGCACTTTGCCCTAGTAAATCTGTCGTTCTTGAGATACCTGTGTGCGCCACCTGATGGCATTCGTGTATCATCTTACGCCGCCAGTCTTTCGGGATCACAGCCACCCAATTTTTGTCATCATCCTGCCAGACCAGAGCTCCATATGTGTTCACTTCCAGTCTTTCCTTTTGCCGAAGTAACATTATTACCTCCTTGTCCATTGCTCGTTTGTCAACATCTGCCCCCTCTCTTATCACTCTGATTACCTCTCGAAGTTTAGGATCAGATTTCTGTTGCCGGACGAGTTCTAGTGGGTCTCTCTCTATACTGTTCACTGCGTATGCTGTCAATGGAAGCTCGGCTTCCATGTCTGGTCTTGACAGGTAGTCCGCCATTACATTTTCCTTCCCTGGAACATGCCCGATACTGGAGTCACACTCTTGCAGCCGTATCATCCATCGCGCTAACTTCCCACGGGGGTCTCGTGCTGTTTGTAGCCACTGCAGAGGTTTATGGTCAGTCTCGATGTGAAATCTTCTACCTAACAGATATGGTCTCCACTTATCTACCGCCCACACAATCGCTAAACACTCCTTTTCGATCGTTGAATACTTCTGTTCCGCAGGCGTGAGAACGCGACTTGCGTATTCCACCACTCTATCAGACTGACTCAAAACGGCACCTATACCATGGTCACTTGCGTCTGTTGTCACTGTAAACGGTTTCTCGAGTTCGGGCAGTCTGAGCGTCATCTGGCGGTCGTCCAGCATGTTTTTGACTTGATTAAACGTTTGTTGGGCGGTTTCAGTCCACGAAAATCTAGTGTTGCTCAACAACTTATAAAGAGGTGCTGCTATTTCGTTGAAATTCTTGATGAACCGACTGTAGAACGCCGCCCTTCCCAGGAACTGTCTCAATTTCCTTTTCGAATTCGGTACTGCAACGTTCTTTACGGTCAGGATTTCCTCCGGCAGTGGTTTTATTTCTCCATTTCCCACTTTATGCCCCAACAACGTGATGCTACTTTTCGCCATCTGTGACTTGTCCTTATTAATTCGAAATCCAAATTCTTCAATTCGCTTTAAGACCGCTTCCACATGCTTGACATGATCTGTTTCTGTCTGGCTGTATACAACTACATCGTCGCCATACCCTTCTACATTATCTAGATCCCTGAGCAGTAGCGACATTAATCTTCTGAACGTAAATGACGCACCCGCCAATCCAAACGGCATTCGTCTAGATTGATATTGTTTATCACGTATGGTAAATGCTGTCTTGCTTCGATCGCTCTCTTTTATAGGCAGCTGCCAATAACCTGACCGCAAATCCAACACTGTAAACACCGTGGCATTCTGCAGCCGATCTAATGTTTCCACTACTGTTGGCATTGCACACGGCTTTAGTTCTGTTATATTATTCAGTTCTCTAAAATCAACACAAAATCTATATTTCCCATTCGGTTTCTTTACCAAGAGTACCGGTGAGCTATATGGGCTGTCCGCCTCCTCAATTATTCCTTCTTTCAGCATCTCTTGAACCTGTCGATTTACTTCAGCCTCTAAGTGCACATGGACACGACGTGTTGTGAATATACTTCCTCCATTGTTCTTTATCGGGATTTCGTGCTTTACTTTGTCGCAAAATCCGTACGGTTCTCCTTCTCCAGTGAACAGTTCCGCATACTTTGTGCACAACTCGGTGACGTTTGGTTTCTTCGTCGGAACGGCTGTTGCCACTCTAACCTCAGCCACCTCGCTACTTTCATGTATTGGGAATGAACCGTACTTCGTGACCACCTTACCGCTTCTTAGGTCAACTATGGCTTTTACTTCTCTTAGGAAATCTGCACCTAATATTGGTCTCGACAGGTATGCGGTTACCACGAACGGAAAACTTATCTCCGAACCATCCACTTTTACGATACTGTTAGACACGCCCAATACCTCTAACATATGCCCTCCTATAGTGTGAACTGCGACTGTACACGGCTTGAATCTCTTACATTGCTCTTTACCTATTAACGAAACTGCTGCCCCTGTATCGATTAGGCACACTAAATCTAGTTCATTTACGTTCACTCTTGCATAGACTGCCCCTCTATCTACCAATGCAACAACCCCCAGATCCCTAGAGTAAGAAGGAAACACTTAGCGTCTTAAATATCTCCGTTTTCGTAGTGTTGAACAGTTTATCTTCCAGTGTCCTGTCCCTCCACATGCGAAACACTTATCATTCCTTTTACGACTCACTCGTAATGCCGCAATCTCGTGCTGCAGTTCTTCAATCTTCTTCTCAATGCTGCTTATCTCCTGACTTCCGCACGCGACCGGAGCTACTGTTCGTGTCATCAACTGTCGCGTCACCTTCGCAAGCTCACTGATATCCACAGGTTGCGCGGCGTGTACCAGTCTCAGCTGCTGGGAAACGGCAACAGGCACGCTCTCGATAAACTGCGACGCCAACAACTGTGCCTCCGACTCATCATCCAGATTCGGCAGCGCGCGACGCAGCAACTTGGTAAGCTCCACGGCCAGCACCAGTGGATCACCATCGATCGGCAACTTCGCCACTCGGAACTTCTGCAGTGCTTCTTCTCTGTCCACTGGGCTATCGAACTCCACGACCAACCGCTCCGTGACTGCCTCCCATGTCGTCTTACCGCCAGCACCGTCCAGGCTGTCATATACAGCACTCGCTCCGCCTCTCAGCAGCGTCCCCAGCACCACCGTCTTCGCCTTCGGCTCCTTCAGGAAGCTCATCACATCTCCGTCCTCAAACTCCTTCGGCCATGGGATCCTCATCCTTGGAGGCAGCGACACCAAATGTAGTGAATGAGAACACAGGTGAGGACAACCAACTATATATTTAGCACAAATTACAACGTTACTTGGTAAAACACAAAAACCATGCTATGATACACTATTTGCAAAATGTTCTTCAATTGCCTCAGGCTTCATTGTTCCTGGATTTCCACACAAATTGCTTTTTATTTCTGTTCTTCTCTTCTTGATCTTCTCAATATTCTGCTATCAGATATTGTATTCCTTACTCACCATATATACTACTTATATCGATATAAGTAGCTCACACCACAGTCAGCTCTTTACCTTCTCTATTCTTGTTCCGCTGTTGTTAATTGCTGTCTCCTTTTTCTTCCTTTCTTCAATCGTGACGAGGTTTTCGGTAGAGATCCATTACTTATGATGATGCTTGTTGCGGCCCAGAACCTCCTGACATGTTGAAGTTAGTGTTCTTTGATCCCTTTCTAATTGTCCTGCACAGTAGTTTCTTCTTCCGAACGTTCCATGTACCTATATTAATTGTTGCTTTGGTTGTTAGGAGGGGCATCGGCCTTGTGATTTTCGAAGAATCTCAAGTTTCACTATAAGGTCATAATTCTTCTGAGTGAAAATCCTTCAACACAGAAAGCAGAGTTTAAATGTTTGAAATTGATTATTCTGGTTAGCGTTTTTTAGCAAAGTTGTTTTCTACGGGATGAGGATGATAACCCACGTTCAACCCTCCTCCATTACCCTGGCTTGGGACTGACATTCTCCCTAGATGAGCCATAGGAGGAGTTTTATCTCGTCTACTAAGTTTTTAATTAAAATACTGAACCAAAATTTAAATCTGGACTTATTTTGTCCTACTATATTTAACACAAACGTTATTGTAATCCAGTGAGGATGAACTAGCACCTTAGAACTTGTCAGTATTATCCAAATGCATCACAGAATATCATTGATAATCTTTGATCGAATTTATATCTCTATTTAAACTTTGTAGTTCGTGTTTGTTCCTTTTTTCTTATGTTTGATCTCATAAGATATTATTTTTGCATTTATACAGGAATGCGGAATCTGTGCCAGCATTTTGGTCAAAATGGAATATTCCTGTCCATCGTTTTGCTAGGCGGTAAGTTATGTCGGTAACTTTCATAATTAACTACAAATTATTGAAGCAGTTGTTATTGTAATGAGTTCTGGTATTATTGTTTCGGCCAACGTGGAATAATATAGAAATAAGAACAATTTAATGGCTTATACATGTGTCATTTTTATTCAGCTATATATAATTTCACTTTCTTAAGTTTTGATAATTTTATCGACTACTCAAATAGTAGATCAGATTTAAACGGATCACACACACTCCATTTTGTTCCATGTAACGGAAAATAAATTTGAGTAAATTTGTCTTGAGAGTTTAAATATTGCATAGCAACAGAGAATCGACGAAATTTACACATTTACAAGAATGCGAATGCTTGTGGAAGATAAGATCTACTCATGAATCCTAAACTATAGTTCTGTTGTTCTTCTCTCGTTCAACACCAAACATTTTCATCTTTCAAACTTACCTATTAGTTACAGGTATGTTTTTTGATGTGACTCAAGTTTATGTTATAACTAGTGACAGTATGGTGGTCTAGCTCCAATTTATTCATGATCTGAACCATTAAAATTACTATAATATCCACAAAACCCCTTCCGATATTAATCAACATATGCACACTAGTGACTGACTTCAAGAGATATTTCCTGGAGTTCTAGTGAGAAGCCGTGACCAGTGGAGTTGAAGCAGGTCTGTTGTGAGATACTAACTCACTGAAGACATTGGTAGATGTGTCGCTCAATTTCGTGGATCGGTTGAAGTTATACATTAACACCGTTAGATGCCGGCTCAATGGTCTAGAGGTCAAGCGCTCGCGCGCGAAAATGATAGGTCGTGGGTTCGAATCTCGCGAGGCGGGATCGTGAACGCGCACTGCTGAGGAGTCCCACAATAAGACGAAACGGTCGTTCAGTGCTTCCAGGTTTTCCATGGTGGTCTAGCTCCAATTTATTCATGATCCGAACTATTAAAATTACTATAATATCCACAAAAACCCTTCTAGTATTAATGTACTCAAACTAAAGTAACCGTAGTGTGGCCTAAAACTACATCCCAATGCTTGGAATCTTAGTGTTTGAATGCTTCTACTAAAAATGTGTGTTCGAAAATTTAAGACATTCTAGATTTTATTGACAATAATCATTTGTGTTGTATGTAAGCCATGTGTATAGTTATAATGCAAAACATGATAACACCGAGTAAGTAGTCTAAACAGCATTTGTTTTTACTGAGCCAATACAATTAAGGTTATATTCAAATCGAAATAAAATAATAATAAGGTCAATTAGTAATCAGTAGATAAACGGATCAAGATTTAATCCATCAATTATTAACAGGAAAGTCATATTCATGCGATAATAAATCAGTTATCACCATAATCATTAATAGCACTCCAATTAGTAATGATAACACCAATCATGAGAAGTCATTATTATTCAAGAGTATGAAGGCAGATTGGCCTGTTATTTATAGAGAATATGTGAAAATTCACCTATTTTCCAAGTGTATTCTAGTTTCTTTTTCATTTAATCAATCTATCTTTGAGACTGGAATAGTCAACCACGAAGTTTATGTCATGTATGTGAGGTGCTTTATTGTTGGTAAGTCGTAAAACTCGATACCAGGTTAAGCCATTTAAGTGACATTGATTTTTTCTATGTTTATAAATTGGTTATTTATCCTGTGTGAATTTAGGCTCGAAACAATTATTCATTACCGGGTTCGTTTACATTCTCGTCAACTCTAAGAACGAACGGTATAATTAGTGTAACCCTAATTTTTAAGACATTCACACACTTCATTCAAATGATCTGCTGAAATTTTTATCCGCATGTCGAACAGTGCCTGCATTCTATAACTTTTTACTTGTAGTGGTTTTGTTTCGTTAAACGACTTTCCACTCATCCATTACTTATTGACAAAAATGAGTCCAAGATTCCAGGTAAGCACAGTCCATAGGTTGGTCATGGTATCCAGCGTAACGGAAATGTCAGTCATTGGTTATAACCTCTAGTGACGTTACCTCAAATGTAACTGAGAATAATACTTGAGAGAATAATCCTTAAACTTATCAGCATTATATATTTTCGGTGTAATAGCATGTTGACTCGAAAGCATGTTTAATTCCTGAGTAACTTACACAGAACATTGTTCAGTGAAGGGACTGCTAGTTCAAATTAAGTTTATCAGAAGCCATTCCATCTTATCTGTGCAATTTTAGTTTAGGATATATTATTTTAAACGAGAATAATATTTCGATGTAAATGTTTATTTAATATCTAGGCGACCTTTTAAATTCTACTTTACTGAATGTTTAGCTTCTTTGTTTTCACCCCAACACATTAAAATTTGAAGTACATAATCAAAAATTACCCACCAAATCCAGATCTCAGTTAAAATAAATCTGTGTACATGGTTAGACTTTATCGATAAGTAGTTTGAAGTTCGTTTTAGAGTATTTTATATTTAACTTTCATGGTGTAACAACTCTTCTCTTTTGAAACTTCAGGCATATATACATACCGCTTTTACAGTCAGGCTTCAGCCGCTTCCAAGCTGGTTTAGTTGTTTTCATGATTAGTGCATTTTTTCATGAAATACTTGTTTCGGTCCCATTGAAAATGCTAAGATTCTGGGCCTTCTTTGGTATGCTAAGTCAAGTACCATATGCCTACATAGTTTCACTCTTATTCCCAAATGGTGGTCAAGGTGGTAACTTAGCCGTATGGCTTACGTTAATAATTGGTCAACCATTAGCTATTCTCGCTTATTTCCATGACTATTTCATAACACATTATAATGTTGGTGGAATATAAACAACTACAATCAATAAATCAGTAAATAAGATTTTTTGTTATTTGGTTTTTTTTGATATTCTTTCCTTACTCGTTGTACAGTGAAGACTTATCCATTTAATTAGATATTTACACTCGACTATATCAATGTTGTTTTTCTGACTAGTAATTAATGGGTTGCTCATTTTTAATGTTGACTAGTTTGTCGATTGATAACTGTTAAATTCCTAAAAGTGATTGTCTGGTTATTCATTATCCTATCTATGCCATTCAACTTTCTTGCCTAACTTTCCTTTTTCTTGCTTGTCGTTTCTCCTAGTTCTGGCTATTTTTTATTCTGGTGTACAAATACTATTAAAGCAACGAAAAACTCTTGTCATTAATCTAATTTTTTGCTTCTATTCTTATCATTGTAATTTATTTTCCCTTTCAATTGAATTTTTACTTTTGATGTCATTACAACCATACTGTCGGTACAATGTGTTTAATTGATTCAGTATCTGTGTTAGTGTTAACTATTTATAAATATTATTCTTAACACATAAAAGTTTGTGAACAAAAGTTCATATTTCTAGGTTGGATTTATGGCATCAGTGCTTTCAGATACGAAAAATAGAGAAGTAAAAGCGTTTTTCATTCCATTTGGAACTATTTGAAATGCTTGTAAGAACTTTTGTCTTAATTCGAACAGACAGTTTCAGAGTATTTGGGTCACTAGTCAATGTAGGACATTAAAAAGGAAACTATATTTGTAAAAATTTTCATCGTTTCAAGTTAAAATAAATCCAATGTTTCGCTCGACATTCCTGTTCAAGCTTTTTCAAGGGGAATAATCAAACTTCAAAATTATCGAATATGAGTGTATGTTTCTTGAATTAACTGTGTACTAAACAAATCCTCCAATGATGTTAACAATTTTGAATGGGGAATTTGTTGTAGTGCTGGTATTAGTCATTTAGTGTATGAAGAGAAATCGTGATAAGATAAGAAGTGTAGTTGTATGTAGACATGATGGGAAAAAAGTAATTGGCTATATATGGCCTCAGGCTATGAAGTTGTTCATCTATCTTTTATTCTTCGATAAAAGTGTGATATCAGAGATTTTCGAACATTTTTCGTCCTCTGATGTATATGACACCATGATTTTCACTGAGGATTTTATGTTCATCGTTTAAAGCTGTTTACACGTGCCCTCCTATGAACTCTTCTCTGTAGCGCATCCAAGCTTGATAATGATGAAAACAAGAAAAGTTAGAGTTCGGGCTTGAGATGAGATTCTTAATCAAATTTTCCTCTTATTTGTGGCACTCGTCCACTAAATTACTTGAAAGATTTCCGAAAACGCTTGATACCACAACACATATTGAACATTAAAAAAATCGATGCCCTACAAATTTACAGACAGGTATCCTAACACGACTTCAGGTTACAGTTGTTAATAAAATTGGGCAATCCGATAGATATTATCGTGAATAGAACTTATCATAGCAAATATAGAATGAAAATAAACAAACAAATAATCATAAATCGTTGTGCTAAATTAGCTGGTTGTTCATCGCATCTCAAAAAAAATTAACTGAATACAACAAATTCAAAGTAATAAGATGGAATACAAATTTATTAATTATTAGCTGCTATGGTACAGCTAATTTTATTCCATCCCCAATTCATATTGTTTTGGTTCACCCATATATGTACAGCTTCAGCCGTCAATCTTTCTTTGTACTAACTAAAACGGTTTTGAAAGATTTCTATTTCATTGAAGTCAACTATATGTTCAGATTGTATTGAATGTATCTTCGACTTGTTTTATGGTTATTTTGAGGTCTTATGAGGATTTTGGCGTATGCTTCAAGTAAATCTTTCTCTTTGTTCATGGAGAGTTAAACTGGGTCAATGTTATTGTAGGGTTTAAAAACGTTCTACTTCCACTTCTTATCATTTGTTCAAATTTTGAAGCTAATTAAAAATCAACAATTTGTTCACTTTTGACATATTTTGAAGACTTTAAAGTAAGATACAATAATATACAAATGGCTCCTAATTAGTTACATTGGTTTATGTATAATATTGATGAACACCTCAGTAGCGCTTAAATACATGCCATAAAATATGTTCAAACATTCAAATTAAAGCATCATTTATTCAACCTTTCATAAGGCTAAATATTCGTTCCTAATATTTCACAAATAGGGAAACTGCTGTTTCTTGTTATTTGTTTTTGCAGAAAATGACGTTTGATAGAAGTGGTGACTTAAATATTATGTATCAAAACGTTGACAAATTAAAGTAACTTATTACAAACGGAACGTAATATTTAACTTCAAATAAACAATTTAGTTTATTTATTCAAAGTTTTGGAGGCTTAGAGTTCGAGGATAAGACATTTTCGGCTTCGTAATACAATGCTTAGTAAAGCTTCCAAATTTTAATAAATTTCCCTTTAGTTTAGATTCAGTTTATTGAAGTTAATTAGGTTAAACTGGACAATATACCTAACATTTTACTCCATATTATATCCTCCGTTAATCTAGAGAAGTTTATTGTGCCTATAAAGGAAATTTTCAATATATAGATGAAGCTAGTCAATGAACTTCTGTAGTTTTTAGGGTCGAAAATCTATACTTTAGACTTTTTAAATTTATATATTCGTTGTGAGCACTCACAATAGATGGGTACGTAAGTCATCCATGAAGAGAATTTCTGTAAACCTTCAGTAAAATAAAACACGTGTCTGCACAAATTTCAGATAAAGACTATGGAAACAAAAGTGAATTATTATAATACAGAATATACCTATCAGTATGCTAAAACCAACAAGTTATTATTTATTGAGGAAATTAGGTTGAAGCGAATATATCTAGCCTTGCTGGTTGGTCATTACCAGCAAACAGTTATCACAGAATATATAGCTAGTTATTATACGTGAGTCTAACATTCTATTTCAAACTATTTGCACAACTCCTGGCTATATACACGACAAACAATTTGACTCCTTACTGAGTATTTTGCATTTTCGGCCTATATTGATGTTATGAACAGGGCATTTCTGACCGGTGAATGCTCATCGTTTCGCATAACTTTGTCTCGCACCTCACAGGGAGCAAGAAAATGGTAATTAGCTTCAAGATTCCTGACTTCTAATGGCCCTATATTTGACTCCAACTGGATTGTGTGCTGATTGTCATCGAAATACACATGTCGGCTATCCTCATATAATTTGTCGACTTAACTCGCGTTGATGAATAACGGAATTAAATAATTCCAATACGAGAATGGATTTTTGAATACATATATTTTGTACACTCATTGATTTGAACAGACAATCAGAGGAACGAAGTGAAGAGAAGAGAGCGAAGCGAAATGAAGCACGGTGGAGAAGGCGTGTGGGCTAACTTCATTTAATCAAAATATAATCGATATTTATAGTCATACAAAAATAAGCTACAAAAATGTGATGAATAGGATAAGAAGTGTACACACATACGCTCATATAAAAACAGTCAGAATTGAAAAGTAAGTAAGTAACGAGGTCAAACATGACTCAAAAAGAATGCATAAATCAGCCTGTCGAAAAGCTAGAATAAGTTATGTGGGTTTAACATAGTAACCGACACTTCAGACTTTTATTGATGAAAGATAGTTTTCCACTGAGAAAATAATTGTAAGGTAAATAATTCCAGGGAAATATTCTCACGAAAAATGAATACGTTTCAGAGTCCGTCCTCTGTATTTATTGAAGGTTTCATGGAGTATGCTGTATAGAGCCTACTTTCCGTTTGAGTGCGATTAGGTCAAACAGGTTTTAATTAAAATCTTACTAGCTCATTAATTAAGGGTCAATGAAAATTTTATAACAACTTACGCTTCAACCGGTTTATTGATTACCATTATTCTCTAACATTATTCGATTTTCTTATTAGTTATTGACCACTTCTCTAACAGCAAGGTCACAGTAAGCACTTTCGGCTGAGGATAGGTATAAAATTAAGCGGGAAGTATCGATTAAGAAAAACAAATTTGAGAATGTAATTTAGCCAAACTGTTCTTTTAACGATTTCTTCGCTAAAGCTGTGCGACCTATAAATAAAACAAATGATTATTATCCAAAGCATAATTTTATTTGTGGTTAAAAAATTCTAGGGGTGAAGTCTTTTTTGCTAAACAATTCTCTCTTGTTTTAGATACAAAATAAACAACTTTTCATTTTGTTTCACTACTCTATTATACTATGTTATTCCGGCATTATTTTTAACTGTGTTACACAATCAAGGTACACATACAAACAATCTTTCATGGTGTATATTTCCACTTTTCGGAATATTATGATCAACACATTTTTAAGAGACTAGCTTCACGGAATATGAGCGACACTGAAAGGAAGCTACTAAACTAATGTGTTTTAATAATTCACTAGCACTCATTAGACAATACCTAAAAATGGTTGAACTATAAGTTTTTTCAGAAAAGTAAATTTAGGTAAAATAAAAGTGTCATAACTGACTATATGAAAGCAAGTACCATAGTCAAATGGATAACAACATGGTCAAATAGCCGCTTATCTGCAGATGGTTAGGAATAGCTACTATATGATTGAGTTCAAGGTCTGTTTGTAGGCGTGCTATTTAAAAGGACAGTGGTATTGTTTCTCGTTAAATTCACTGATTTCATCGTAAATTACGCGTCAAAACTACTGTTTATACTTTAATTGAATTTATTTCAGTTAACGCGATATTGTATTTGTGTGTTTTGATCTTGCTTTTGTGCATTTACTGCATCAAAACATTCTTGGTCGACTTCGGCTTGATTTATTTGATCAAGGTTGTGATTTATCTAACATATCCATCTTGTTTATCATTTTGGTTCATTTTAAGATTGTCGGCTCTGTACACAAGTGTGGACAGCCATACTGCTTATTCCCTGTGGAAGAAGGGATGCAATGTGGTGAATGTAAGAAGTGGTTCCACAAAATGTGCACCCGCTTAAGTCCTACTGCCTATAAAATGTGCCCGAAGCCTAATTCTCATGGGCTCTGTATGTTTTGTTGTTCAAGCAAAACATTACTCATTCAAGAAGCAATTAGCCTTCTAGCATTAGCTAACAAAAAGGTCGACCAGGGCCGTCCCGTCAACATGGATACTGATAACGAAGATTGTATGAGTGTCTTAAGTGCTACCATGGCATGTGCCAGACACCCAATGGTGCAACACGAAGAGAACTTTGTACTCCGAAACAATTAATGGGAGACACGCCATTAGATATTGATGGACAAGTTGCTTTAGCGGCGACTGATGACCCGGCTAGAGCCACTATCGTCCCGAGTAGTTCTAATCTGGATGCTGAGATTGGTGGGAAATGGATAACGCGGAAACGTAAAAGAGAAGGAAAGTTACCCACACCACTGTGAAGATGTCATCGACATTCAACACCTCTCCCCACCGGTGAATAGTAACCATGTCGTACTTTCCTTTAAGTTCCGGATACATGGTATAGAATTTGCATCTGCTCCACCCCGTCCTAATATCTGGAGAGCTAATATTCCGGCAATCAGGGACTATGCTATCTCGATTGACTAGTCGGTCGATGCTGATAAATCGATCGACGATGTACGGAATAAGTTTAAGTCTACGTTCGAATCAGTGACTTCACCGTTTATCCCATGGTCAACACGTAAGCTATCACATTACCCTCCATGGATTAATAAGGAAACCCGGAAGCTGTTGAAGCGTAGGAAACACTTCTGAAACTTATTCTTGTCAACAGGTCAAGAATCATTTAAGTGCGAATATAAAAAACCCGGAATATATGTAAAAAGACCATAGCTAAATCCCGTACCGCTTACGAACGACAGTTGGCATATTATAGCCGTACCTGTCCGAAGCGACTGTTTTCATACGTTAAACGGTGGATGGTATCCCCTCGTTACTGTTAAACGAAAATTCAGATTTACTAGCTGAATCTGATCTAGCGAAAGCTGAGACATTTGCAAACTATTTTAGTGAAGTCTATTCTACGTCTAGTGTTACAACTACTTGTCCCATTGACAACGAGAAACCAGCCATAGGACCTATACACGTGACCGAGGATATTGTTTTTCCATTGATAACTAACCTCAAACCTTGCAAGATACCGGGCCCCAACGGGTTACATTCACGTTTGCTGTCATCGCTTGCGGACGTTATTTCAAGACTTCTCGCGACGCTCTTCAACATATCCCTTTCACGCGCTCAATTACCTAGAGATTGGAAAGACGCTATAGTTAGTCCTATATCTAAGGATAGCCAGAGACGGATCGTATCAAGCTACCGGCCTGTCAGCCTGACCAGCATAGTGGTTAGGTTAGTTGAAAAGATAATTCGGGATAAGCTACTGAGTCACATGGATTTGTATAATCTGTTAACTCCCGAGCAACATGGGTTTCGTAACAAGCGTTCATGCTTAACTAACTTACTCATTTCGAGATAGGATTGGACAGCCGCCCTAGATAACGGCCTGTCCGTCGACGTGATATTCATAGATTTTAGCAAAGCGTTTGACAAGGTTTCACACTTAGGTCTTATGCAGAAGCTCTCGAGCTTTGGGATAACAGATGCTATACAGGAATGGATAGGAAGCTTCGTATGTGACCGCAGACAGAGAGTGAGGGTCAGTGGAACGCTATCCGAATGGAAGCCGGTCAAAAGTAGCGTACCCCAAGGCACCATCTTGGGCCCTTTACTTTTCCTTCTGTATGTTAATGAATTACCTCTATTACTTAAGTCGTCGACATTTCGTTTGCGGATGATGTCAAAATCTGGGGAACAATAAGAAGTGAGGCTGATCGTTGTCATCTCCAAGCTGATTTAGACGAATTAGTTGGATGGGCTCATGATTGGGGCTTAGAAGTTAATTCCAGGAAGAGCGTGCTTATGAACATCGGGCACGGTAATAGTTACCATTATACCATTAATGATACATCTCTTCCACGCGTTCAAGAACATAAACACTTAGGAGTAATTATAAGTCACGACTTAAAAACTGCTACGCACTGCAACTCAGTTGCTTCCAAAGGTTATCGTGCATTGTGATCACTTCGCCGAGCATTTAAATGCTTTGACTAGATGTTTCGAATTTTGTATCCCACCCTAAGTAAGGCCTCACTCAGAGTACTGTATCCAAGCAGCTAGCCCATGTCTGATAAAGGATACTTAATCACTTGAGCGTGTCCAGCATGTAGGGACAAAACTAGTGAAGGGTCTTTCTAAACTCCCTTACGATGAGCGTTTGAAACGTCTTATCGTAGTACACGAGGTGACCTTATACTGGCATTTCGTATCTTTAATTATGATTTGGGTGTTGATATGTCTTATCTTTTTGCTTCCTCAAGCACTAATAATCTCCGAGGTCATAGCAAGAAGGTTCACAAACCGCGTTTTTCCCATCGAATGGTCAATGACTGGAACGTATTGCTCGAACAAGTGGTACAAGCCCCGTCGGTGAACATTCTCAAGGAGAAGCTGGACCTTCACTGGAAGGAAATTTGTCAGGATTAGCACAGGTTCATCAACATACTATCCTTATTATTGAAGACTGAAGACCTATACATTACTGACCTTTTAGTTTTTCAGTAATTCTGACAGTTCTCAGCAATACTGTACATTGTTATATTGTTGTTCTGACAAGATTATTACACCACGCTCCAGCAATTCCGATAATATCACGAAGATTGAGTATACATGGAGTGAACGGGCAATAAAGCATGTTGACTTCTAAAAGGAAGATCTGTTATGTATTATAGTCAGACTTCCTATAAACAATTCTATGATAAGTGGATATACAGGACCTCATCGTGATTATTAAGTTTCGGTTGTTTAATAAATTGATGTCATTTAGTGGTTATAATGACAACGAAATGCTCTCAACATCATTATTAAAACCAAGTACTTATTTACGTTCATCTAATACACTTTTTATTTCTAATTCAGTTTCAAATAGACATGCAGGTAAAAGAATTACGGGTGATGAAATAATAATAACTTAGATATTTCGTCGCATACGTCTGGAAAGATCGTGAATTCGGTAAAATTATGGTGCGAAAACAAGCCGACCATAACTGAGAATGAGGCTTTTGGGTTTCTGAGCTCACTTCAAACATCATGTACAATGAGAAGTGAAAATACCTTTGTACATTGCTCAAAAAATTCTTTTGCCACCATTTCATTTACAACATTGTCGTCATGAGCTGGTACGAACCGACTGATTTTTTTCCGCTTGCTGCTTCTTGTTTCGTTAAAGCTCCAGGTAGTTGCTAGTAATGATAATGATAATAATAATGGTAATTGATCCTGAAAGCATATAAGTGACGTGAAGTATGCCAATTTACAGGCAAGATCAAATGTTCAGTAGATCATAAACGATACTGCTGAACTCACTAAATGCTCAATTCTGTCTCTGAAAAATGTATATAATAAGTAAATCGACATTATACCCGAATCGTAACCCTCAGCTCAATCCTGAAACAAACATGTGGTGCATGTTAGCACTAACCACAAAGCAAATATAATGTCGATTGCAACCCAGTAATCATTCAGAGTAGAAGTGTTTCCTAGTTCATTGCATAGACGTATATGTTGGGTTTTTATCACTGGCGTTAAATGAGATAGCCAACAGCCTCAGTGATAACATGGAAGTTGGCTGCTATGTTTCCACTGTGACTGTATTTGAATGCCTTCAATGTATTTTGCTAGCTTTCTTGTTTGGGGGAAAACAGTTGTAGTTCTAGATTATATGTTTTACTTTGTGTGATTAACCGGACATTTTTATGTAAAGTTCCACAATAATTTGGTTGAGTGAATTGTCGTTTGCGAACTTAGATTATTTATGAGAAATTTATAGATTACACGATCAAGATTCTTGTTTCGGTCTTTTTCTGAATCCACAAAACTTCATAGAATGCAAGATCGAGAATTGGAACCAGGTTTCTCGAAAAGATATCACAGATAAACGAGATTTGATCAGATAATACTTGATGTTGTCAAACACAAAGATCAGAAGCTATATAAAGTATTCACATTCCCCAGATTTTGTACGAAATCTTATTCTATGCAAAATGATAATGTTTATTTTGAGGTCAACCAACTGCAGCTATTTTCTTGTTGTCAGTTGAAGCAATCGACCAGACGACTTAAGGGAAGTTTGTGTGTTATTTGGTGGTTTCTATTGGTACATGATTCCGCAGTTGGTTTGGTTTCCAATTACAATGCTTTCAGTTGTACTCATTGTGTTCTCATTGGTTTGGAAACCGGTATTCAAAGTACTCTTTGCCATTCTGAATTCCATGATTTCCGAGTATTGTACCTGTAAGGATAAGTAAATAGTCCTGTGGGTCTTCATCATTGGTGCTGACATCATTATTGTACGGTTGCGACTCTACACCAGATCACAAGTGGACACTGTTCTACACATTCCTCTCAACAACGAGTCAGTTAAGACCAGACGCTTCTCAATATATCGATAACTTTACAAATATAACTCAGAACACATCCTCTTCTGACATGTGATTACACTTTGTTGGTGCCGTTTGATTATACAAGTGTTACAGCGTTGTCAAAAACCCCGAATATATGTGACCTCTTCAGTGGTGAGCTCGATGTGACGTAGTACACCAAACGATTAACTGTTGATCTGCTCCTTGATTTAAAATTGTATACGATTCTTCATTTTTATTCTAACATTTCGTGGCAATTATTTTTTTTATCGTCAGATGTTTTCGTCCATTTATATATTTTATCACAACAATGACGGGATAGACACCCAAACTCTCGAAGATTACCACCCTTATGTCAACACCTTTCAATAGGTATGAATATTCTGGACTTAGAAGGAGGAGTATTTCGAAACCTAAATGTTGGTCTCTAGAAATTGAAACAACACGTACTACCTATGAGCCAGTCAATGAGCTTGATCGTTAGTCAGTGAAATTTTCCACTACTTTGTGCAGTTTTCGTGGTGAATTGGATTCTGAAGTTCCTCCAAGATGACGTTTGGTTGGCAGTTATTCGCATTCAGTTTCAATCATTTTCTTGGAAGTAAGTGACACTGATCTTACCTCATCACCTTAAATCTAGGCTGTGGCCCCTCGAAATTTACGGTTGAAAACTTAAGATTCATACTTGCCAAACGGACTGGGCTTGGATAGCGTGAGCACAAGCTTGTTTGAGGAACTTGACAATGTTGACACATATGCCTTATTCTCAACACAGCATGGATTCATTTCCACCAATTAATGCGCATTTTGTCACCTACGATACAATAAAGAACAGTGATGAAAGAAAACTGGTTCTCACTCTATAATTTGACCTTATTAAAAGGTTTGATAAAGTCATCTATGCCATGTAAGTTAAAGGCATATGAAATAACAGGCAGATTGCACAACTGGATTCCATCCTTCCTAAAGAACCTAAAAAAAGTAGTAAAAATAGAGTAATTCTTCTCCTGCTCTCGAAATCTCATTGGCAGTGTCCTCCGGAGTTCAGTTTTCAGACCCCTCCAGTTCATTGTGTATGTTAGTGACATTCGCAATTGCATGGCAAACCGCAATAACGTGGTATATACATTTCATCGGGTCCCAGTTTCAATATCAGCCGCGTGATGTAGAAAGATATGGGTGAACTTCAAGGTTGGTGTGATGTATGTGTCCTCTCAGCACTGAAAAACCCGGACACATATATTTCAGTACGTTCAATATGCAATTGAAATTGCATATGAAAATATTGAGACATGAGCATCCAATTAACACTTGCTGTTCGGAAGCGGCTAATTCAAAAAGTCCTTAACTTACCGGAAAACTCTAATGGCGAGTCACTTGAGTCAGGAGACTCCTTGGGTTTATCAACTGTTACTTCCATCCAGAAGGATCTAGACTGATTCTGTATAAAGAATACTTTTGACTGCTACTTAACTACTGCCCAATTTTATTTAGTTGCATGCGTTTCTTAAATCAACAGGAAGTCGAGAAATACAGCATCACTTTATGAGTCTCCTTACTCACAATCTATTCTTAAAAGGTAGGTGTAAAGCATGGGAACTGGATGCTTTTAGCTTCAGAGACTTAAACTTAACCTTACTTTGCTTTTCATAATTCTACACAATGAAGCTATGGTATCTTGTGATACCCTAAGCTTTGCCAGAAAATAGTGATTGCAACCTACGGAATAAGAACTCTGTAGTAAATTGAAGTCATCGTTCTTTGTTACATGTTACTTGAGTCTCAAGAGTCTATTGCCGAAAACACCTGATGATATAAAGTGATTTCATGATCCGCATCTTCACCAAACTGTTTTATGGACCGACTCAGTTCTCTGCATCCTCGGCTTAAATCACTTAAGTCAGGCAACCTTTAACGATGAATCACACATCTAACCATGTAACTAAATAATTTTTTTTGATCCTGTGGCCGCATCTATCCAGAGATTTGTAGATATGAATCATTCAAAAGAAATCAGTCTAAAAGGCTATGTTTTTGTGTCCATCAGAATTCAAAATGTTAAGTAAAGCAGCAGTCAAAACACTAAAACCACCTGCAGAAACTGTAAACAATTTAGGATGGTAGTTGCAAAAGTAAATCAGGACAGAAACAATATATGAGTACATATATACAATGGTAGAAGAAAGGACATGTATGTAGGAAGTTCAAATTGCTGAGAAGAAAAAAATGCACTAAAAAATTTTTTCACATAATTTTGAAGCTTCATGGGAAAATCGAGATATTTCTTCGTGATTGCTGGGGTTTCCTGTTTCAGACACCCATTTTTTTGTACATAATGTCTAATTGCTGACTTAGGATAAGTGCAAATAGTTGCCTATAACAGTGCTTCTTCCTTACCGTCAATTATTTTCTGGCAGCACCTAGTTTATGCTGGTCCACATGATTTCAGATCAAGGTGCTTGTCACACTGGTTTACCCCCTCTGACTCCACTTGCTTAAAATATAATTTAATTGTTCCCTTTTGAGTGAAAATATGTGAAACGTTGGTTGAGACAAGTAAATTGATAAGCAGTTGATATTTATGGTGATAAAACTGTTTTCAAAGTAATATTACAGTTTTTGCCATGTACCTGTGAGTGGCTTAAGCCAATCAGTGCAGAATTGTAGTACTGTGCTTTTCACTATCAGAAATGACGTTTTTCTCTGACAAGTAGCTAATCTTGCAGTTATTAATATTCTTGTGGTTGGTGTTGTGATTGGCTGATTCTATACAATTTCGAGGACATAAAATAACTGGATAACTTATTTCTTAAGCCTGTTCAGGCGTTCTGTAAAACTTTCTATATTCGCTATTACTTTATATCAAATTTTAACCGCACTCCTTACCAAATTACATTTTTCTGGCTATATCAAACAGTATGCGTCAGTGACATCGTATTTCTTAGCTCACTTAATTCACTTGATTAGTAATTTCTGACTAAGCATTGTTCAGTACTTAATCGCAGAGATTCCGTGAAAACTAAAATAGCTCAGAAATGTGAATCTCATCAATACAGAATTAATGTTCACATTGCATTTGCTTCATTCAATGAACAAAATTTAACTTGCACGAACAATGAAAATATCGCAAATTCACACTGAAGCTAAAAAATATTGGTGTTTAAGAATTCACTAAAAAACCCAACTTATCTATTCATCGCTATGGTGAATCAAAGCATGGACTAAAATTTGCTTCATTTTTTAAAGTCTTTAACAAAAAGATGGTTTGTTGAGGCTGTTAGCACACCGGAACCTTTTCATGGAAAGATCAAAACCATAATGAATATCTCTGAAACCTTTCTTCTTCAAATGTCATTCAAGCTGTATCGGCAGTAACAAAGTGATTTTCCAGCGCATCTTGTAGGCATCAACCGGACAAAAATTGAGTTCTGATCTTTAGAGACCAGACAATACGATACACTCTTACTACCATATAGATATATGACAACACCTCATTTATTATCCACTCAAAATCCTGAATCAAAAACCGTAACTTGGAGCCTTGTGGCTACTTGTGCATTATCAGTATGAGGTTGTGGAAACTGTTGAGTTTTATTTGAGATCACGAACCGATCAGTCTTAGGCCGTTTAGATCTAGTGTGGGACTTCTTAGCAGTGAACCTCATGTGCTCACTAGTGACCAGCTTCGAGTTGTAATTCTCGGAGTTCTGTTGAGAAGCCGTGACCAGTGGAGTTCAACGGTGTCAAGTCTGAGGTAGCTATTCACTGAAAAAAGTGGAAGATAGTTGAAGCTAAACATTAACACCGTCGGATGCCAGCTCAGTGGTCTAGAGGTTAAGCGTTAACGAAGGTTTGAGATTTAAATCTTGTATGCGGAATCGTCAACACTAATATGTTTTTACTCAGAGATCGAACGGTACAAAGTCACTCTGGTTAGTGCTACACTCTCCTGGCTTCCTCATGTCGTAAGAGGAATTAATAACTTATTAAACCAATTGTTATATTTGGCCAGTTTTGGGAAGGATTAATGAAGACGGTACATTGGGGTTCGTAGGTTCTTGTTTCACACCTGATAAACTGTTAAGAGAGGTTTCTAAGAAGCTTCACTACCTCGTTAATATTTAGTCACTCAACATTATCTATCATTTGAAGGATATGGAAATCCTGTCGGTGCCATAAGTGAGAAAGACATTAAAGAACCTGAGGAATATAGAAAAATTTAATGCTTGACAAATGTAAACTTATGCCTTCGAGTTCATTATGAAGTTGGCAGGGGATCAATGTGAGTAGTTACAGATTTCACATTTTGGAAAGACCAATATAAGACGATAAAAAATATTCAGAAAGTGGGTTCAAGTTAAGAAAATCCATCCTGAAGAGTAACTAAGTTGTCAGAGTTTTATTTCCTTAACAGTGAAAACAAAAACTTAACCGATAAAAGTCCGTTACCTGTCGTGTTTTAGTGAAATCATCGATTGAATAACGTCGGAACGACACTGAAGCGTTTGGAAGCACTGGAAACATCACCAACTCCAAATATTCCTAATGTGAGAAAATTAGAAAATGCTAGCAACGATACAAGGGAAAGAGACAACGAAATTCCCATAGATTTGGGGTATACCTAATACTTTCCTTGCTAAATAGTGAGATCTTAAACAGTTGAGGGAGCCCTTGGTCAGTATTTCATTTAAGTTAATAAAATCTCGAAGTAGGGTGTTCCTGAACATATCGACGGCTTGCATTAACACTGGCAACAAGAACTGAGATCTTAACTATTCGAAAGACTTCACAGATAGACGTAAGGTTGATAATCTACTGAATGGGCATCAAAGATAGAAAGGAATTCCAAATCGAATATCTGCTTGATGGTTCATTTCTTTTACCTCATAAATGGTCAAAACCAAGATTTCAAGCTAATACTCAAATTATTTATTTATGATTAGTATTTTCGGATTGTTTGAATAAGTTTGAAACATTGGACACCAAGGGTAATATTTCTTTAAATCGGTTCTGATTGGCGGTAGTTTACAGTAATTGAGCGTGGAGATGGTTCGTCAGTCGAGGTCTGAGTGGAAAGCTGGTTACTTTAAAAAACTTGAGAAACACTTGTCAGAGTTCGACAAGTGTTTTATCGTCAATGTAGACAATGTTCGTTCTAAGCAAATGCAACAAATCAGAATGGCGCTTCGAGGAAGTGCAGAGCTGGTGTTGGGGAAAAATACACTAATAAGGAAGGTCATTCAAAAACAAATGGGCCATGATACTACTTTGGAGAAACTTTTGCCGCATATTAAGGAAAACGTTGGATTTGTCTTCACTAATGGCGACCTTACAGATATTCGTGAAAAAATTTTGAAAAACCGTGTCGAGGCACCAGCTAAAGCCGGTGCAGTCGCTCCATGTGATGTCATCGTGCCAGCGCAAAACACTGGTCTAGGTCCAGAGAAGACAGCTTTTTTCCAAGCTCTTAGCATACCGACAAAAATTGCTAGGGGAGCAATTGAAATTATTAATGACGTCCATCTGGTGCGCAAAGATGAAAAAGTCGGGATGAGCGAAGCTACACTACTTGGAATGTTGAAAATTCATCCATTCACTTATGGTTTAGTCATCAAACAGGTAATTTTTGTGATCCTTCTAATGTGTTAAGGTGTTTGAACAAGGTTGCGTGTATGATCCTGCTGTACTAGATATAACCCCCGAAATGATTTCCGAAAAATTTGCTGCTATCGTCCAGAATATTGCTTGTTTAAGCTTGGCTTTGGACTATACAACACTTGCTAGCATCCCACATGTGCTCGCAAACGGCTTCAAAAACTTGTTGGCTTTGTCTCTAATGACCGATTACTCGTTCAAAGAGGCCGAACAGGTTAGTTTTATGATTTTGCAAAGGCTGTACTCGCGTTTACGACGGTGAACTTCAATTGAGAAATTTTGAACGTTCAGCTTGCAAGCTCTACTGTAAAGTTATACGGCATCGCTGAATGCAAAATGTCATAGTAATATCCTGACCTATATTCGCTTATAAATAAGCAGGCAGTTATTCACTTACTCAATTTTCGAGTAAGACGCAGTTTTAAGGTTGGTTGTTATAATGTCATGCATAGTACCAAGCCAAACAATGGTTTGTAGACAAGTAATCTAGTCTCGTTTTGAAGTTGCTAACTCGTTTTATCTTGTTTTTGAAAAGTAAACGTTTCTTGTTCCGTTACAGATTAAAGAGTTCCTAGCAGATCCTTCTAAATATGCTACAGTCACTACAACGGTTGCCGCCGCACCGGCTCCAACTACTACAACCAAGGCAGAGGAAAAGGCTGCACCTGTTGAAGTGCCTTCTGAAGAAAGTGACGATGACATGGGATTCGGTTTATTTGATTGAACAATAAATAAATAGTTAACTGGTTACAAGCCTTTTGATTGCTATTCTTGACGGTTGCCAGGGCTTCTTCGCAGATTTATACTGTGTTTGCTAGATTCAGGCATTGCGATTCGTGTTGCGTACACCTGTGACCTAAAATCAAGTTAGTAAGCGTTCTCAATTCATGTCATTGGTTTCAAAAAGAAGTGATATAGGCTTATATAGTTTTTATAACTGCTCTAAAAAGCGTATTGGTGACGCTCTAAAAATGCTTTAAGAGTTCGTAGTAGTCTTTCAACTGATTTCTGATAGTGTTGTGCAGTGGAAGGTTTATCGCATTGATCAGAAATGTGATTTGGTGGTGTTAGATAGGTGAATGTAGTGAGTTCGCAGGTTGTCGTGATTTCAAGCATTTTTGAATCACAAACAGGACGTGGTAAGGAAATTCACTGGAAGTGGACTACATTACGTAGTATGCTAGTGTTCATTTTTCAAAAGTCATGGTGAGTGCTAACAGAATTGGCTGTCCACTTATGCACCCAGTTTATACAACCCAACCCTGTTTGTTTCCAGACTGACCGTTGGCAAAGCTAGAATTCGATTAATAGGGATACGTCTATCAGTATTAGAAGCTTCGTTCACTTACCCGGGTTCTAAATATCGTGGTTATTACTAGTGCTGCTCCAAGTGTTTGAATCAAAGTCCCCAGTCTTCCGCCGTCCAGCTTCGAGCTAAACTCATTTGACCTAGCAAGGGTCGACGGATTTTTTTCTGTTCTAGTCTACGCTCACAAAATCCCTACTTGGCTGCAAACAGGGATAAGTTCGCTCGTATAGGAACGTGATCTAACCAGGGTTAGCAGTTGATGTGTTACTCGATTGTATCATCCCATTTTCCACCAGGACTGCTTAGAAGGGACATTTTGTACTGACTAGATCCTCTTCCTGCATCGTCACTGGGGCCAGTAATTCGCATTCTTGGGCAGGTGAACTCTAAGCACCAAGTAGCTGCGCCATTTATGTTTGTAGGGCTAGGAATATTGTTGGAGTATCTTTCTAGTATCTGATGCACATATAATTTGCGTCATAATTGTTACTCATGTCTTCCTGACGTGATATAATGGTTTGGACTGGGGTCGATATGTCTTCCCACGTTGTTCACAACTAACCGTTTACCATGCTTATCTTATCATAGGTCGGTTGGAGTTACTTTATCTAATCTACTGGCAGCAAGTAAACAAACGTTAACACCACAATATCCCTATCGGTCCGCTAAAATTTAAGCTATGCATTTTCTTATATTGTACATCTATACTGTGGTACCTTTATTTTTAGTTGTTGAAGAATGGTTACGCCTAATGGTTGTGAAGAAAGACAAGTGTTTTTAGCTGGTCGCCTACAAAAGATCTGTACACATTCAGTTTAGAAACGGATACCATGAGGAAGAAGTAACCATATAAGTCAGTAAACTAATTACACATGTCATTGCAGTTAAGTTCTGTCATGCTGTAAATTTTAGTTGTGGCTTAAGTTTTAACGGTCTGATCCCACTCCGTCTAATTTATTGAAATCTGACTTGGTCAGGGTAAATAATCCGAGTATGGTGTTGACCTACTGTCATCTTTGCAAAGAATCATTAGTCAGATAAAACACTAGTAATCCGAAAATCCTTATAAGTTGTTTCTACCTTGCAACCTAGTCAGACTTTTTTTAAAATGAAGGCATGATTCCAGTGAGGGAACTGGACAACTCACTACAAAGTATGTGGGGTCGAGTGTGTCCCTATTGTGACACAACGCTCACCTGCTAGGACTGCCGGTATAGGTTGTGGACAAATGATTCCGCCTATATACGTTTAGTAAATAGACCGTTTTTACGTTACTGAAAAGCGCATTCTTGAATCCCCTTTAGGTCTCACTAGATTTCCAGATGCTTGGACATTCTCATGTACTACAACCTAACAAATATATTTTCTGACGCCAAGCCTGCTTTCGATCCATATGACGGGACTTTAATCCAGAATCATCTGTCAGGAAGCTAATTCTTGCTCATGAACTAACATCCTGAGGGATATTTATAGAATATTTCACGAACAGTAAGTTCGAACGGACATCACATTGTTGCAAAGTAGCTCAAATGCATACTATTTTGTTACTACTTTTCAGTTTCGTATTTAGAACTATTCTAGCGATACCTCTGACGTTAGAAAGACAGCTTTTTACTAATTGGAGTATAACGAGAAATATTTTTTTACCTTTATTTATCTGTTTTGTAGAAGACTTTTCGACGACTATTATCCAGATAATGTCTCTTCATTTCCCTATGATATGTAGGTTACCGAAACTGAACATATCACTTAATGGTGAACGTCTGTGTGTAAAAACTCATCATGTATTACTTATTGAGAATACTATAGGTCATTTCTACATATATATAATTCGAAAATGCCAACTTTGAATGAATTTCAAGGATTAAACGATGGAATAGCTCAAGTACAGAACACATAATTCAAAATTCCTGTCGGCAGTGATTGTCTTGCGATCTTACTCTGTCTCACTCGATTTTTTTTAGAAATTCGAGTTCCAAATACTTTTTGCTGCAACATCCTAATGTATCCTTTGTTTTCCTTTTATGCTATATAATGGCATTTGGTCAACGTTTTTGGTGTTCATGTTCTAACAATTTAGTATTTTGCAAAGTAATACTTTTTGGAAATTACATTCAATGTATTCATAAAATTTGTTACTAATGCGGTTAAGACATCCAGTTCGTTATTGGACAGAACTAAAGGTTCCGAACTAGTACACAGTACCTTTTTTGTCTGTAATAGAAAAGTTGGCGATAAAATCTCATTCCCTTAAATGTATTTTGAGTTGGAAAATGTAACTCACTGTGCAAAGCGTCTTTTATAGATCTTGTTTGATTTTTGTTAGAGTGATATCACAATTTTATTTTCTGAAACTACAGATCGATGGATTCAACCATTCGACCTGATACATCGATTCAAAAGCGATTGCTAATCCTGCCACGTAGTCAAAATGTCTTATCAAAATCAAATCTAAAACAGTGAAAACAAGACAATAGACGGTAGTTTTTACAGTGTTAACGGAATCGAAGATGAGATTTTTCCAAGAAACGAAAATTTTTTTCCCTTTATAAGTGTTTCTATTGTGAATCGAATTCACGATGCCACAACATAAGTTAGTGTGAATTCAGAGGATGAGAGTGAAAGGCTGATACAACCAAGATAGAGTTTCGGTCCACTTGGATTCCAGAATTATGGAAGGTAACAAAACATTCATTACAAAACTTATATATCATCTTCATGTTAGATTCCCTTCACATTCCAGAAGCAATACAAAGGTATTATAATGAAATCCCAAACTTTTCAAGCGAATTTATAGACTATAATTATTTGCGGATTCAAAGCTGTTTTAGGTATTATTTAGCATTACTGTACTGTACAGCGATGTGTGCAATCTATTGTGCCACATATTCCAAAATCAAAGAGAAATATATAAATGCCATGAAGATAAAAGTCCGATCAACCAAGGTGAATATTCTGAATTGATAGATAATCCATTACATTATGTTGCTGGTAATTTCCTCATTTTTATTTGAAAATCTCACTCTACTAATGAGTAGTCAAAGATAGCTACCGAGAATTTATTCGTAGTCTTCTAGACTCAGCACGGTAATATCTGGAAAATAAGTTTGAGAACTACATAAAATTGCAAATTCACGATCGCATAGGAGAATCAGCAATGAGAACACCGCGTCCAGATATAATAAGGTTATGATATTTTCCGGGATAAAACGTAGTGCAATTTATCTTATCGTTTTAAAAAGGTGGTGTAAACGATAAAACTAAGTTCCGATAAATTTCTGGCATCTCTTAATGATAGTAAATTTAAAAATTGCCTAATCGCCGTTGAATTTGACCATTAATAAAAAGCATTTGAATGTTGATCTTATTAAATATAAAGACTTCTGTATGGTTTTCTCATCAGGAAAGTATTAATTAGGAAACGTGAGGATTCAGCAATATAACTTTTTTTATGAAATGTCAAGGCTGAACTTCATCGGTAAAACGTAAGGCGTTGAATGGTTTCCCCACTTAATTAATCTCGGCTCTTATTGATATGGCTCTAGTACTCAACAATTTTGTTCCTTTTTATGATATAAGAGCTCTCTTAATACTGTTGTCTTCAAGTTGATTCATTAAAGGTTAGATAATAACCTCGAGCTACGTTAGACTACACTACGGGTAATAGACATGATAATTCAACTGATATTAGGTGGTTTAAGACGTTTAAAGTCTTATTTATTAATAAGGATGAGCAGTTTTATCATTTACTAATAGATTAGTACACAGCACTGCCTATTAAGTTGAATACTTTTCACTGATTACGGAGATTGTTTTGAAATTTCACCTAGTTGTCACTGTTATTTACAACTATCGAGTCAGTATAAAACTGTACAAAGCAGGAGTTTCTCAGTAGTCAAACTAATAACCTTTAAGTTCTCAACGTATCCTCTGTTTAGTTTTCTATAATTTTCACCACCATTCATATTTAAATTTATGCGCGTAATGAGATGGACGACGCCATGATCTTAAGATTACTATTCAGTGAAATTAGGTATAGCTAGATTCTCCTGAAGGAATTTACCTAACAATTAATTTAACCAGGATGGTGACAATTCATTTATCTTACCAACTGTTATAAAATCAGTGGGGATCGGGATCATAAAGTAAGTATATCCATGTTTCAGGGTCGTTTTTTTACGCTAGCCTACTAAAAATTAACTTTCAGATGCTTTTGTAAAGGTAAGGAAAACCAGCTCTGGTTGATGTTCAATAACAACTAACAGTGATAGTAGTAGTAATTTATATTCATTAGTTAAAAGTTGGCCATTACTTAGTAATACGTAGATTTTATTCTTTAGAGTAATAGGTACCAAGATATGCCATGTATACAACTAAGGACGGTTAAACCTAGCTCCTGGACTGCGCGTGTATCTGGTGGTATGATACAACAAGGAAACATCTATTTAAGGAGTTATTATACCGTCAAACGTTCACCAATCTTGAAAATTAGCAGCAGGAGTTATAAGTCTATATTCATTAACTTCAGATAGCAACGAAACACTTCTGTATAATCAACTTAGGACTGTTTTATATTGTTCATGTGTGGAAAAAAATCGTATACGTAAATAAGTAAAAGAACTATTCATATTGCGTATGTTTCTCAAAATAACAACATAGTAGATCTACAGAACTTAGTTCCGTCTGAAGTTGACTTAAAAGCACAGAAGACTGAAATATCTTAATTACTAACGAAACGGTTGGTCGATTTTCAGCTGATTTCGGTGTTTATTAGATGTCACATTCAAAGTAAAAACAAGTTTACAAACTGCTGAGATGATTATTATTCGTTCAGCACTTTCACAGCAAGTAGTTGGAAACCAGCAAACTAAAATAATGTGAGTAGTTAAGCAACAAATTGAGAAAAAAATTAACTTAATTACAATAAGTTTTAATCACTCATTTTCCACCATAATAGCATTTCTATGTAGTCACCTACACCCGTACACACTACATCGTTCTTAATGATGGTATTTGGTCATAACAAATCAATACGTTGTGTATTATTATTAGCTTAATGAATATATGTTGTATATAGTCATTCGGTACATTATTTCTATTCATATTCATAATGCGACAACGAAGCTGTTTGGCATAAATATGAGTTTTTTTATAGCAGAACAATAAAGTCTACCCGCATTTGATGCCAATTGTGATGAAATTTCTTGTTTGTTACAGTAATTTATTGATTATTGATCAGTGTTGTCTATTTTCCAAGCATCATTCCACTTTTAACAAATCTGCCATAAGTGGACTTTTTCAATATTCACTTCTTATACATTACTAAATTACGTTTAGAAGAGATTTTTGTTCAAAATTTAATAATTTTTCTTGTCGTTAAATTGAACTTTTTACTATCTCAGGCAATACCACACAAATAGATAGCAATAACATATGGCATAACAACAAGGAGCCAAGTAATTGACATATTTAACACTTACCTCCATCATAGTACGTTATTAACTTGCCGAATTGCAAAATTGTCATAGAACGATAATTGAACTAAGAAGAATTGTTCATTTAACAAAATACACTTCTATGTTAAATTTCATCAAGAACTAACATCAATCAGAACAAACACCAGGAACCAAGAAACACTAGGCTATCTATTCTAACCGTTAGCGCTTTTCACCAATGACAGTGTCTTCGACCGAAACAGTACTCAGTACTTGAATTTGGATATCCCAAGCTTTGAATGAGGACCTTTTACAAGTAGTGTTAACCAAGCTGCTAGTAAGCTAAATGTAGACCAATAATGTAGATTGATGGTCACGTTATCATGAAGTGACTAAATGGTGTCAGAAGGACTGAGATTTCCAGGATTAGTACCATCTATATTGTTGATGCGTTTCTTCATTGGTCACAAACAGGGACAAAAGGATTGATCGATGATTCTCTTTTCCCATCGGTACTCTGTATAAGATAGAACCTAATGGAAACTGACTTTGAATATATTTGTACAAACATCATTAAGTATTATGGCTTTTCATACATATTTCGAATCAGTGGATATAGCGGTTAACCAACTAACACCGTTCTTTTCAAAGATATAATAAACCTTCAAATACGGTCATTCAAACCATACAGTAGCATGAATCTAATCAGCTAAGAATAGAAATTACTGATTTTCGATTTGGCCTAATCACAGCTATCGAGATGTTTCTCTATCTTTATATTTAACTTCACTGAGGAAAGTTTTGTCATTCTAAAAATATATGATTTATGTATATTTAGCTCTTCCAGAGCTAATACAGTTAATATTGTCTCGTTCAGTAACAAATATTTGTTTAGTCGCCTTGTAGATTCATGCTTGAATGTGTCTACTAACACTCTTACTCGACCATTTAATTGAAAATATCAGATATGACTAATTCAAAAGCTTTTACTGAACTTAAAGATAGAAAAAGTTAACTGGGTGCCATTGTCTGGCACCAGACTTTTTTATTGATGAAAATATAAAATCACTAATGTAGCTGAAATACTGTACCACTTGAAGTGACTCAGCTCATAAGAAGCATATGTGCATACTTGAAACAAGCATCACTCTTTATCAATTAATGAGTAACTTTGGAGGATTCAGGATAATTGACATAAATATAAAACCAACGCTTATTCAGGATAAGTAAATAATGACTTACAACTTTTATAATACCATTTTGATAATTAAGAGCGACCACCATGATCGAGGTACTACTTTGACTCAAATATTGACTTCTACCTAATACATGTAATTACTTACGCCTTTTACCCCTTGTAGAAGAGCACAGGCTGCCCACCAGCACTCTTCATCTAACTCTGTCCTGTACATAGAGGAAAATAATTAGATTATTCTAATCCTAGGGTTATTCACGGAAATTAGTTGTAACTTCTGCTTGTTGCACAAACATAATAAAATAATTTACAAGTGATAAAGACTGATGCAGCTGATAAATTTGGTTTTAGTCCCTGAGAAAGTGAATTAAACAGAAAAATGTAAATATGACAGAAGTGGAACAAGTTTTGTTCTCACTGCAGTTGTGGCTTCTAAAACTTTATAAATCTGGTGGACACAATTTCCCATCGCTGTTTTAAATTCACGTACAAATCAGAACGGAATTACTTAGGATTTTAGATAACTAAGGTTTTCGATATTCTCCTGAAGACTCTCCTGAACAATAATGAGTTCATCCTCCAACTTATTTTTTGATATAACTCATTTAAGGTGTTAACGTTCGAATTACGTACTGACCAAATAATATATACACTATCCAAAGCTAAAGTAGTCAATGCATATAAGCTAACGTTCCCAGTTATTTAGATAAAACATGCCATTTTAGCAAATATTAATGTAGATTGAGTAATCACTGAGAAGTAACCAATACCACGTCTCTGATTAATGTGAAGAATCAGTTCCTTTGAGATTCCAGATACGCCTTGCAGACGGCTTTCATTTATTATGAAACCTAGACTAAAGATTAACTGCTGACTGTCCTAACCACCCGAAAAATATTGTTATTGGTCTATTTGGGATCCTTATGAACTCCAAAGCAGAGTATGTCAATTAGTTTAGTTCCACTAAATGTAAGCCATTTAGCAGAACTGATTAGGAGTTAAGCTACAAATATTCAGAAGGATATATAATCATCAATTTAGTCAACAATAAGCTGTAATTTGATGTATTATTCTGCGTTAAAAGAATAGCAGGACGTCATATTTATTCATCATTAAACTACATTGTTCAGAATGTTGATAAATCCTAGCTACGATACTTTAGGTATACAATGACGACCCTCAATATATTAATATTTTTAATATGAATTATGTTCATCAATTTTAAGATGAACGAATAATTACAACTAAATCTCATTATTTTAGTCTCCATAATTGTTAAAGAGTTAATAACTATTTCGTCGAAATCTGTTTTCATTTAACTTCAAAATGTAGTCACATAGTTCTTATTCGGAAAAAATGGTCCCAACATTCTGAATTGGAATTCTTAATGATGATCAAAAATCATAATATTCCTTGATAATACTGATATCACTAATTTGCAAAATCTGTAATATTTCTGTGATTTATAAGTGCAGAAGATAAATACACGCATCAGTATTCCATTTTTTACAAAGTGAATCATGTCGTAACAAGAAATTCTCAACAGTTGTTTACACATATTTGTTACTGTTATTGTTGTTGCTGAGTAAACGAAGACGCAAATTTTAATTCCAGCTAAATTAAACAAAGACAATTCAAAAGAAATGGTGTGAGAATATAACAGTTTAGTCTATGTCATGAAAGTTCATGGAGATAATGTTGAAACCAATAATGATGACTTTTTGGTAGGATAGGGTTGACAAAACAAAGATACTTTCGTTGAGGTTCATTTATCGACTAAAAACTGATAGCAAACTTATTGATATTCAGTTTTGATGGGAGGGTTAGTTTTCGTTAAGGTATAGCAATGAGTTAAAAAATTGAGACGAGACCTTTCCTAACACTATACATATATTATAATCAGCGTGAATTTCTAGTTGGGACGTTGATGAATTACATCAAATAGCTCAATCCTAAAAAACTAAAAATATTTAATGGTTAAATCTATGATTTATCAAAAAGCATCAGGATACTTTCATAAACTCATCAGAATATTTAAACCGTTTTAATATATAAAAGTGGTCCTTAATTCCCTTAACTAAATTACTGACACTTTAAAAAAACATTTGTAAGCTGGTCTATAAAACGAAGACAAACTACATTTCGCTTCACCTGTTACTTTTTTATGTTGTGAAGTTAGCAACAGGGAAAGTGTTACAGTAATAGCATTTTGTACTGATCAGATCTACATTACATGAAATCAGAACTAAATTAAATGTATTACTGCGAAGACCTGGTAAAGAGAAAAACAATTTTTCAATGTTCGCATACATTTTATTTAGTATGACATAGATTGTGTTTTTTATTAGTTAGGAATTGATTTTATAAAAAGTTGAAGTAAAAATGTCGACTTTTTCTTTATTTTACTCCATCGAAGAAATACGGGAAACGTTATGCAGCTAACAGTACAACTAAGACAAATACCAAGCTAAAACTGAGCACTAAATGCACAGCAAGAAGAAAGTATTTGATTACCCATAACTGTAAATGAAAAGAACAACATGAATTTTTATTTTGCTCACAATGAATTTTTTTTACCTGACATTCATTCTGTAAACACGAACATTTTAAAAGTAGAGAAATATCTAACGTTTAATAAAAATAATACACGATCCAATGATAAGTACAGGGATTATTCAACCCACGATGCTGCTTACACAATTTACAGGATGAGTGATTTTGACATTAGATAAGTCATCATTCAATATTACGAATTACAAAAAGTTTATAAGTTCTACTAGCAGTGTTCATGTAATACTATTATATTTTACTTAAATAACAATAAATGTTTGGTTTTTAAAGGGGGAACGTTAGATTTCAACCTAAAGAACTCACTTATCTTCCGGCAATATTATGATTACTGAATGTGCAAAGCATACGTTAATATATTATACTACGTTTTATACCATTAAAGGCTCACGTTAGTGTTTAATTGCTATTCATAAGTCAATCAAAACAGTTCCCAACGAAATATTATATATTAGGTTGAAATTCACTTTTAGTGGTGGTAAAAAGTCATATCAATCGATGGATATTTTTATCAACAGTAATAAAATCGCCTTCATATAATCCACAAATAAAAGTTCTTTTTAACAAAAACTTGTTCGTTCGAAAAGTATGGAGTGAGGGTAAGGACTGAAAATATAGCTTCATAAATGAAAACATGCTTTTTGTATAAACTCTAAACAACAACAACACTCATCATGTATTTTAAAATACCTATTAACTTCTATATTTTATTTTTCTGGTTAGCGTGCCTGAGAAAATAGTCGACATCGTTCGGAATTTATACGACGGACTACAGTGCAAGGTCGTACATGGAGGACAGCTGATAGATACATTCCAAGTGAGGACCGCAGTCAAACAAGGCTGCATACCCCCCTTTCCCCTTCCTTCTGGTGGTTGATTGGATTATGAAGACCTTCATTTCTGAGGTGAAACACGGAATATAATAGACAAGTTGGACTCAACTAGACGATTTGGACTTCGTAGATGATCTAGTTTTTCTATCCTATACAAACCAACAAATGAAGGTCAAGACAGACAGTGTAGCAGCAGGCTGTACAGCGGTAGGTCCCAACATACATAAGCGATTAAACAAGATCCCTTGATATAAAACGATGAGCACCAACCATATCAAATTTGATGGAGAAGTTCTGGAAGAGGTGGAAACATTCACGTACCTAGACAGCATCATCAATCAACAAGGAAGATGTGGTAGAGATGTTAAAACACACGTTGGTAAAACAAGGGCAGTATTCTCTCAATTAGAGAACATATGGAACTCAAAACAACTGTCAACCAATGTCGAAGTCGCAATCTTTAATACGAACGTGAAGACAGTTTTATTGTATGGAACTGAAACGTGGAGAACTACTACAACCATCAACAAAAATGTACAGGTATTTATAAACAGTTTTCTACGCAAGATACTGCAGATCTATTGGCTATATATCATCAACAACGATCTACTGAGGTAGAGGAAAAACTAACTTTCAAGTGAAGAGAAAATTAGGAAAAGACTCTGGAGGTGGGTAGGATATATATTGCAGAAGTCATCAAACTGCACCACTAGGCTAGCCCTAACTTGGAATCCTGAAGGGAAAAGGAAGGGAGGTAGGCCAAAGAACGCATTGCGTTGGGAATTAAATGGAGACATCAAAAGAATGGTTAGCAATTGGAAACAACTGAAGAGGAATTCCCAGAAAAGAGCTCAATGGAGAATGCTGGTTAGCGGCCCATACTCCTCCACGAGGGGTAACAAGCGTAAGTATTTAGGTTTTATTTGATTAATGCGTAACAGATTTTACGACTTCGCCTGATATATTAAAGTACGTACAAGCCTCTAAGTAGTGTTTGATTGACTGGCTGACATTAAAGTATTAGGCGTATTCAATATATCTTATGCTGATAAACAAATATATTTTAAAGAGATGAGTCCATATGAATTTTTCAGAGAAACGCTTGAAATAGAGATTTCTTTGAAAAGCCTGATGTTTAATAGCAGTATTTTCTACAGTATAACAACTGGATAATTTATGATTAAGATAATTTTTTGAAAAGTTACAAATATGTTAATTTAATAAAGTATCATAATCATCCATCCATGAGAAAAAAGATACTCATTCACTCGTTTTAATGCTATTACTCATGCAGAATACATAAAATATATTTCTTAACCTTAATCATATACAACTCAATTGAATGACACAGCTACTTAAAGGTTCTCAGCACATTGATTATTGTCACTACTGATAATCCAAAACTACGTTCCAATGTTGGATGAATGGTAAGCAGAGTTCTGAAATGCAACCCTCCAAAATAGTGGCTTTACATTGTATATGGATTCTAACGGTAACTAGTCAAGCTTCCGTTAGTTAGTAATGGTGGAATAATTTATCCACGAACTAAAGCTACTTTATAGGAATTTAACGAAGATAACTGACATGGATTTTACATGATTACAAGCTGTGAATCATCGACAGTAATATAATTCCCCATAGGTCATTAAATCTCATTTTATAAAGTGAAATGATTATTGTCATAAAATCCATTTTCAATATTATGTGATCATATATATGTGTGGTGACATAGGTTAACACATAAATTCTGTTGCCGAAATTCGACTAGTTATTATTATCTAAAAATTATGTAGTCTAACTTCATATAACTGTTCAAATTCCAAACAACATACAACAATTCTGTGAATTTAAGTAATGAACTAATTTAAGCGAGATCACCGTTAAGAATCTGGAAGCACTGGACAATTGTTTCATTTTAGTATGAGACTCTTTAAAGGTATGCATCAACCAGCCAAGCCCAGGACTTTCGGTCGCGAGCATGAATGCCTAATCTGTAGACCACTGAACGAGCATCCAATAAGTAGCTTCAAGATGTAGCTACTGGAGTTCTAGTGAAATTCAATCATTTCAGGTGTGAAACAGTTATCCACAGTAGGCAATGAATGAGGCTTGTGCAGTAATGTGAAATGGTCGAAGCTAGACACACACACACAGTTAGATGTTGGCTCAGCGGTTTATAGGTTAAGAGTTCATGCCACAGATCGAAGATCCTGGAATTGCTTCCAGGATGCAGAGTCGTCAGTGGTGCACACTGAAGAGGAATCCCTTATTATTGACGAAACAACTTTCTAGTGATTCTAGATTCTTAAATATAATTTTGCTGAGATAGATTCGTGACTTAAACTACGGGAACTCCTTAGTCTCTACAATTCTCCGTATACTAATAAATTAATTGTCAGCTTATAATTTATCATATATATATGAGATGGATTCCTCTTCTAATTAGTTTTTTTTATAAATGGATTGCCATGTCCAAATCAATTAAACGGTACTTTCCGCTTTTCTAATCATATGCTTAGAAAAATAATTAGCCGTCATTGAGTTACATGCAGGATGTGCTTGACTTTTCTAATATAATCCAACCAACCTGCATCATTATTACGTTTGGCTAAATAAAGTGAACTTACCGTATGGTTTTTGGTAATTTCTTTTGGTACACCTCTTTTGGGCCTTTGATTCTAGGGAAAACAATAATTATGACTCGTTAGATGAGAGTTATGTAGCCAAGGATAAAAAAAATAGTCGTGTTAATGTAGTTTATATGAAATAAAGGATAATAATGGGAATAATCTGTGAATGTTGCTTTCTTTATCCTAAACCAAATTACTACTCCTTTAAACGTTTCTTAAATATTTGTTTTTGTTGAAATAGCCCGTTTAGAAACTATAAATCTACCAATGTCCTCCCGTATACTCAGTATTAAATGAATTCTGCTAATTAAATTCATTAAACAGAATTCACCAATTGAGACATTGAATAAGAAAGATTGGTTCGGCGAAGACGCCTCTTTTCAGAGAATTCATTTTCAAAGCTTTACAGTCGCAAATACATATACCTATTTTTCAGGATGATAATAATTACAATAATAGTGATAATAAACTTCTGTTAGACATGGTAACAGTGAGGTAGGGTAAACAAAGGTATTTTAAAAAAATTTGAAAAGGGAAAATAATGGTAGTTTGACATTAAATAGGAATTAATTAATTCCTTGAAAAAGCTTGGACCAGATTGCCAGGCGAAACGTTGGATTTACTTCAAATTCATTCGCTGAGATTTTACAAATATATTATTCCTATTTAATGTCTTACATCAACTCGGCGCTCAAATACTGTAAGACTGTTCGCTCTAATTTAGACGAACGTTCTTATATAATGGTAGTTTGATTACTAAAGACTTTAAATATTCATCATAAAGATAGAGAAATTATCATTGGGGAAGGATGACTCAGCATAATAAGATAAAATGTTAAAATTGAGATGAAACGTAATCAGGAGGATCTTGGAAACAGAAGTAAACCAGTTATGTTTCTGTATGTTGGGTTTCCGTTTTTTCTGTAATTACATAAATAATAACGAGATTGACATCAGAATAAGGGAAACATATTTGAAGGAGTTACCACTACGTTGCGCTTGCAATGTACCGTCTTTCATTCAACGACGTAATTCATTGGTAAAAGGGTGGCATAGCAATGGGATCCCCTCTTGGTCAATTACTAGCAGATTGCTTCATCGCCAGTCTAGAAAACGACCGACTTAAAACGACTAACGAAAACTTCCACTTGTATAAAAGGTACGTAGATGATAGTTTTACCAATTTGTGACAACAAATATGATTTGAGTCAATTTCTAAAGACATTTTATAACTGTCATCCAGCAATAAATTTCACACTTGAAGTTGAAAATAAACTAAATATTCACGTTCTTGATGTGGAAGTGACAAGAAAACAAGACGAAATTCTAAAAAGGTCTATCTACAGGAGATCCATGTGGAATGGCCAACCATCAAGTTTCCACGGCTGGGTCCTCATCAGTCGAAAACGAGACCTATTAATATCACTCGCTACGCGAATACAAAAAATTTCTAGTCCTGAGGTTATAGATGACGAACTGGGCCTCGTGAAGGAAAAACTTATCAAAAACGGGTATCCTTCAATATTCATTGATAAAAGCATAAAGCTGAAACCACCCGAAACACAAGTAACTTCAGTCGAAAAGAAAACATTATACATGAACATCGACTTTAAAGGCGATAGAGCTACAAACATCTTAAGGAGGGGAATTTATGATTCTTCAGAACAAAATGCTCTTCGCAACAACGCTGCGGATGGTACCCCCCAGTCGATCATTGTTCATCAATAATCTTAAGGACAAATCATCTCATCTGACCAATTCAATTTACATTTACCAATTTGCCTGTTCATGTGGAGCCAGGTATATAGATCGTTGGGTGCGTACTTTATCCAAAAGAATTCAAGAACATTATCCGGTATGGCTAAGAAAAGGAGGAAACGGCTCAATAAGAAGTTCGATAATCAAACACCGTGTGAACAAAGATCACTCAATAAGATGAACTCTGTGTTCAAAGTCATCTACAAGGTAAGTAGGAGTCTTCCAAAGTCAATTGTTTTACATCTTCTTAGCATTGCTGAAGAAGTAGCCATACGTCTGGGAAAAATAGAATAGTGTGTCCAAAAGAGGTTGGTACAACCTCTTCTTCTACCATGGTCTTAATGTCTCATTTTACTCTTCATACTTTTCTTCCATTACAGCCATCTGCTTCTTCTTCCATCTTCTTCTCAAACCTTCTACGCCCAATTGGTTTGTTTCTGTTTCTATGATCCTCCTGATTACGTTTCATCTCAATTTTAACGTTTTATCTTATTATGCTGAGTCATCCTTCCCCAATGATAATTTCTCTATCTTTATGATGAATATTTAAAGACTTTAGTAACCAAACTATCACTAGTTTCCCTGTTTAAATTTTTTTTAAGTACCTTTGTTTACCCTACCTCACTGTTACCATGTCTAACAGAAGTTTATTATCACTATTATTGTAATTATTATCATCCTGAAAAATAGGTATATGTATTTGCGACTGTATATTTTTGAAAATGAATCAGATTTATAGCGGTAACGCAAAGCTACATGAATTGACCTTGGTAAGAAGCAATTTAAAAAATTCACTAACCTATTTTTCATGACTTTTTAGAACTATCATTAGCTACGATACGTTCGCGAGACTAAAACGAAAACTCTAACGAAAAATTCGATACCACACATAATCACTGTTTTCTCTCTTCTAGCTCAAACTACTCTAAATCTAGTGAAAAAAAATTGTTGAAGAAGAACAAAGAAGATAAATTTACGTCCATTTTTACCTAATCTGCATCAGTCAGTTTCCGTGATTATTAATAACAAGACTTATCACGAAAGCAGCCAACACTTAAATGTAAAATAACAGTGAAGATTATTAACCCATTGAAATACACTGACGCTCAATAAATTTCCGTCATATATGATTCAATGAAAACGAAAATGAATAAAATGTCGGTGAGTAGAATTCGCTTTAAAACCAACATGTGAATTTAGAACTTAATTTCTTTATAAATACTGAACCTGAGAATTTAGCGTCCCCAACAGGCTTGCATTCCTCTAAATCCAATAAGTTCAAGACATAGGTCGAGTAGTGAGTCTTGCCGGTTAACTATAGCATTTATCACTGATGTAACACTTTTGCAAACATAACTTCAACTGTAATGTGAAATAATTTATAGACATTGGAATCTTTAGTTGTCGGTTGTAATCTAAAAACAAAATTTGCAGAAAATAAGCAGTTTGATCCAATATTTAATTGGTACACTTTTAAATCCTTCCTTCAGATGCGAGTACACAAACTGAAAGCTTTTTCTTCATCTTTAAAAACGTGAGATCAAGCAATAGATTTTTTAAATCTTGAAAGTATTTCGCTTCTTTTATTGAGATTCTTGAATATAATACAATTATTTGATAGGATTATTGTTATATTACAAGGTGATAGAAGTTTTGCTGTTCTTATACAAGTTTATCGTTCCTGCAGATAGGTGAACTTATGTAGAATGATTGAAGTGTACTAATATCAATAGGTTTTCGTTGTTGCCAAAAATTTCACCTATAAAATTATTTAGGGCCTGAAAAAAGTGAATTTATTGAAAAGCCGATAAAAGTTACCAATTTTTTCTGGACACACACCTATTACAACAACTAAACAAAATTAACCTGCCAAACTATAAAATGAAGATATTCAGTATTTGAAAGTTGTTTTTTTGCTTTACGAAATCGATGATCTTTGAGAGTAATAAAATCTATATCAGAAAATTTCGTGATAACTTACAAGTTCTGTTCTATAGGGTTCTAAAAATGTGGCTCCATGTTTCGGATCCTGAAAAAAAATAATAAATTCCTTAACAAACGCCTTGCAGTGTTTTTTTTGTAGTGATAATCTTACGAAAATGCTTTTAGCAGTTAATTTTGCAAGTTTGCCTGTCTTACCACTCCGTGATAGTACTAGAAATATACTAAATAATAAAAATCTCGCATTACTTTAGATATATGATAGCTCAGAACAGCTGAAAGTTGCTCTGGGAAAGTTTCATTATCCAGTTCTTCGTCTTATAAAACTTCTAGTTGCCGTTTAATTTACATCCTTCTATCGAGACTTCGTAAAATGTATCTCAAAATCTTGCAGGATTAATTTCAAGATTGGGATTTTCCGATTTAAAGTTTTCATATCTTTGTTATTTTAGCGTTCTCAAGAAAAAAGGCTCCACGTCACTTTAACTCAATGAACAGCCTCATGTTCATATATATGATATAAAATTTGGAAATTATTTTTAGAAAACCATGCTTTTACATAGTGGTTTGCGTATGAATAGTTATTGTACCATTTATTTGTTTATTTATTTAACAAAGTAGGGCTTATAAATGACCGTAAGCAAACGAAGATCTTGTAAATAATGTACCCTACGAAGTTGGTATGGTATGATAAGTTAGTCTAAGATTGTGAACAAGCTTCTAAAAATATTTTTAACTCAGTTACTTACATAAGTATACTGATGTATTCTGACACCCAAGTGGAATTCTCGCGTCTACAGTAACTGAATGAATGGACTAAAATAATATATTTGGGACGAAAATCGTTCCTACCCGATAAGAAGCAAGGAGTGGCAGAGTATTTTGGGAAGCATTTTTAATGAAAAACGTCCACAGTCTAATACTTTCTTCTTCAAAAGCTATATCGGCTGCAAGAAACTCACAGTCCGATCTCGTAAAATGATAGATGATAATTTATTGAGAGTGATAATAATAGTCGGTAAAATTGAATATTCCAATATAGGCTGATTTGTGAGAACGAATAATGCAAAGAAGTGTAGAAAACGCTTTAAACCTTTTACTTTCGAAAATAATGAAGAATACCAGCATCTTTTTTGAATTTTAACCCCTAACAATTGAATCTTGCTACGATTAATTTAATGATTAAAAAACTGTATTCTTTGCCTTTATAAGGGCAAAAACGAAGACTTCTCCGAAGTGACTGAAAAAATAAGTGTGCTAAGTAGCATTAAAGATAGTGTAGACTCCGTAGCTATTAAATGAACTGCAAATTAACGTTTCAGCAACTCACACTGTCAAATCACTGCTAATGTTGTGTTTATAACGTAAATACAAGCTCGTAAGTTATCTGCATTTGGTTGCCAGTATTCATTTTCAAGATACCAATAAAGTTTTTCGAAATATCAAAAAACAATTTTCATCTAATTTCATAACGACTAGACAAAATATGTGCAGTTGCCTTTAGACGTATTGATAAGTAAAGCTTGTAAATAATAATCTGCGAAGATGATCCGGAAATTCTAATATCTTGTGTAGTCACTATTGTAATCTAGAACAAATGAGTCTCTTCAACCTCCATAAGCCGAGAAACAAAAACTTATTATCTAACAATGTTCGTTTCAGAATTATTCAGCAGCAGTGCAATATTTACAGTTTGATAAATCTTAAAGGCTAAATATTCCATCTAAACAACGATAAATTTACTGATTTGAAGCTCAACTTGTTAGCTGAGGATGTAATATCATCTTAATCGGTTATTTAATCGTAATTAGTTCAGATTCAATCAATAAAACGAACATCTCAACGTAGTTAATATTATTGCTAATATTTGAAATATAAAGCAAATTTTGGTAAAACAGTTCTGAATTCTGATAAACTCTTGTGACCTGAGTTACATATTTAAAATATACTCATTGTTCTTGCTAAACTTCCTGAAAATCAGACTGATTCGTCGTCATTTTTCAAAAAGCAATAGTAAATCAATTGTATTCAACGAAGCTATTCAGGAATAATTTAAAACTAACAAACATCAACTAAAGCTATGTTTGAAAAATACAATGCGACAACTGATTTCAACGTATATTATAGCACAGATAAACGTAATATGATCTAGATCCTAGAATACAAAGTGAACATAACGTCACGCTTTATAAAACTAAGTGTTTTGGACTCACACTATTTCAAATTAAAACAGCTTACAAGATGGTAGACTTCACTGACCATCAAATATCTCTTAATGCTAAAAATGTTTAAAATCGTTTTATGATATAATAGCACCTAAGGAGTAATATGCATTACGTTGTTCCCTTAAAAAGAACTCGGCTATTACAGTAAGGAATTTTGCAGTTTTGGTGGCATCTTGAGATCAAAATAGATTAATAACATAAAAAACGTAGATTTCCAAAACAGAAGATCCAGCCTTTTGTATCGAATGTAATCTGGAAGCTAAAATTCTTCAAATACACACTTCAGTTAATCCAAATCGAAAACTAATCATTATGAACCTTTTTGGTCTGCCCGTTTGGATTATGGAGGGAAAGAAAAGAGTTTTAACGGGAAACCATGTTGTATTGTTTTAAAGAAAAGTAGTATATGGGGTAACCCTGAGAACATTTGTATTTGAATAGTCAGATATAAAAACACTGGAGCAAAAGTAGACATCACTGAATTTTTGAAGGCAAAAAATGTTAATTTAATCACTGTTTTAAAATCTGTTTTTGGATTTGTAGTTCAAGTGGTACTTTAGACATTTTTACAAATAATTATTCTGGAGCCTTGGACTTAATTTTATCTTAGTTCAGCAAATAGGCTTGTAGATTTAGATTTTATGGAATGATACTTACTTCCAGTCGATACGTTACCGGTTTAACTAAAAAGAAGGTTCTCCTTATAGAGCGTTTGCTGGTAACAAGGACGGTACCCAAGTAGTAAGCTATTTAATGGCAAGCTGGAGATGACACTTTGATGGCTTTTCAAACAGTCAACAGATATTTACATGTTTCTGTGATACTATATGGTAGATGACTTTTGTTTGATATTTGTCTAACTTTATTAATTCAGTGTTGCTACAACTGTATCTTAGTGCATATCCAGGTCACCAAACTGTAATCAGTCCTCAAATACTCTAGGTACCCTACTCAAGAAAAGAAATAGGGAGCTTGGTTTTCGGATATAGTGGTCAAGCACTGATGTACTAGAAAACACAGAATTGCATATAGTTACAGTGCGGAAAACAAAATATAGGATTACTGAATTTTATGGACTTTAAAAAATGACTTGATGAAATAGTAGAAAACTCTGACAACTTTTTCGGAGAACCAATTATTAATTTATTCAGTTCCTGTATCTCAAAATAAAATATTGTGACATTAAAAGATATTTTCCTGTACTTATCACATCACGTTAAGCGTAGTAAAAACTAATCTAGGGAGAATAAAAGTTTCATAATCGTTAAAATAAGACTTTTACTGGTATTGACAGAATTATTGATCAAGTTACGGAATTTTCGTGATTTCACATGATGTTTTCATTCACTTTATATTTTTCATTTGAAAAGGAAAATATTATGAGGATTTTCAAGTTTTTTCAGAAGTGTCTGTCATATCAAATTTTTATGAGAATACGCTTCCGATAACAAATTCCCTTAGAATGGCAAGAGCGTTGACTAAAATTCTGAAACTCATGAAATATTCGTAATGATGGTTTATTAAAGGTGACATTTCTCGTAGTATCTCATAAAAATTATCTTCAGATTTATCACTGAATTTAAAAAGATAGATTCGTTTGTGGCTTACTGCTGCACAAAGTCTACTGTGCCTGCCTATACGTTTCAAGTCAATGTTTATTATACATAGCTGCCCTAGAAACAAAGTAAACTCAACTTCTAACGATCACATACGTCCGAACCACACTAATTTACGGGAACGATAAAATTTGGATTTTACTCTTGCAAATGTTTCCGTTGTTTAGAAGACTCTGTGTAAGATTAAATAAACATATGATTAGATGAAATCAGCAGTAGTGATAAAAGCAAACTACTCACTAAAACAAAGCGGATGAAGGCCCATAGTATATTGTATAAAACTATCGATAATTTTACATAGTTTTTTAAACACTGCCGGATTCAGGAAACTGAGGGACGATATTTCCGTCACTGCTAAAAAGATATGCAGTTAATTCAAATTTCAAAAGTTTCATCGAAATGCTAGGGATTTGCGTAACTCATTCAGTCTTATTACAAGGATAACTAACAGTAGTAATTTTAAAGGGGTATATCATGATAGCTTAACTCATTGTTCGGTGGCCAAAAATGGCTTTTTCTAAAATAAGCAAATATATCACAATGCTGCAAAGTATAAATCAATAAATTTCGACAGTTCCTAAGCGTAACCATGGCATAATTAGCAGCACCATAATTAGCAGTCTCATCTCGCACTCTGCTTTTACCATTTCTTAAACGTTTCATTAAATGTATAATAAAATTGCTTCTCCCTTCTCATGATTAAAGGAGTTTAGACTTGTATTTTCTAGACAGTTGAGATATAGAACAACGTACTAATTATCTGATTCATCATGTCAGTAGGTATTATACGAGAAATGAGATAAAATTTTAGACAAAAATACACGAAACCACTCGAAATGGAAAATCTCTCCCTAGTTTAACTTACTTCGGCAATTTGAGCGAGCAGTTTGTCAGCCTCATCAGCTTGAATGCTTAGAATTGACTGGACAACTAATATAAATGTGATCATGGGTAAACTCAGGGTCTTCACATTTACTTTTGACATTTTTTCCGAGTTTATATCCAATAACTTCAAGAGTTATTTCGACTATGACGTTAAGAACAACAGTTAATGCAAAAAGTGTCGAATATATTTTTGATGAACAAACACCATATCCCAAGACTGGCATCTGTAGTCCAATTAAGGCCGTCGGGACTGCAAGCATCTGTGACAAAATCCCAGCTACCTGATGAATATATTTCGTAATAGCTCTCTGACGACCGCTTGTCGTGCAGAGAAACCATGCAACAATAGGCTGAACCCTCTATTAGTACAATTTACACCTACATTTGAGAAAGTAAGCACAATGATTGCAAATCCACATGCTGGGTGAGCGCTGAAAGGAAGATCATTCAAATTTGAGTAGCCCATAACATGTACAACAATAATCATTAGTGCCAACAAAACGAATACAAGAGTGAATGACTGCAGAATAACGTGAAACTGAAACCAGTAAGCGAAGTTATTTATTGTCCGACCTGGCCAACCTTTCTTGAAGTGCCTTGAAATGATGATTGCATTTGGGTTACAGAAACCCCATGCTAAGATCATTAAACACGCATGAGCTTTCACATCAGAGGGAATTCTATGTCTTCAAAAATAAATAACTATTAGATTTCGATTTACCCCGATGCGTAGTAATAGTTGTATTGGCTACCATAATTATTATACGAAGAGTTCATTGGACGACAATATCTAGTCAGTTACTTTATATTCGTGGGTCATAGTTTTCGCTGAAAAATAA
>NW_017386070.1:0-53477 GCF_000237925.1 Schistosoma mansoni | reverse complement strand
GTGAAGATGGTTGGTCACTTACTTTTCAGTTTTCGTTGTTCATCAAGGGCAGACAACAGTTCGCCCTGTTTGATAGTTTAAGGTGTTTGTAATACATTCTCGTTGCCACGGAACATACAGATCACATGGAAATTTGATATTCTTAACACATCTCCTGCTCTCTACTGCTGAAAAGTTTCAGGTTTTATCGATGTAACGCTCGACAACTATGTTCAGACATCTTTTAGTTGAGAAAAACCCTGAACTTATCAGGTGACATTTCTGAAACGAATTCTTGATCAATATTTGTAGCAATGAAAGCCGTTGTCAGGACGACATTTCTTGGGACTATTCGAAGCTACAGTCGACTGGAGTATAAGGCCGATTATCACTCTCAGCAGCAATAAATAAGAAGTCGCGGATCTGATGTAAATAGAGCGACAACGCATCCACGTTCACACCTTTTTTCAAAAGTATTATGAATATCTGTCAGTGTTGCAGTTGGCGTCTAGCCAAAGGTACTTTGTGTGATAGGGGAGCATCTCAGTTAGTGTATGAGAAGAGAGCTGCAAAAGAGAAGAACAAAAGATGAATCAGTGACTTAGTAAGCGCATGCAACGCTTTTAAATTTAGTAAGGAAAACTGAAGTCGACAATAAGCAATAACACCGGGCTTAGGAAGAGACAATCTTAGAATCGAAGCTAAAAACACAGTTCAACACCAAAAAGCTATAGGCGATCGTTAACAAATCCAATCAGTTATTTTACTGAGGATTTATCTGACTATTAGATATTTTGTTAGTCTTTGTGAGAACTTGAAACAAAATGTAACCTGTGTTCGTATTCTTGATTCCGAATTCATAATTGAACGGATGCTCCGCAAGATGTAGCTTTATTTTCAGAAGCCAACGTGTTCGTGTCATGCAGCTGGGTTTCTGTAATCAAGGATGTTGGCCATGTTGGTCTTCGCTAAACCAGATCAAGGAACAATATTATTTTGAAATTTATGCATTTCGGTGTGAATCTGCAACAGCTCAGGTTGGTTGGTTAAGAGTTGACCCCAAACAACCAAGCATATGCTAAAACAGTATTGTTCAAGTATTCATTCACTTCCTTACTTTTTGTAAGCGTTATATTCCCTATTATCTTATATTGAATGTTGAGAGCCTTTGTTTGTCTGAACAGATAATCCCACGCTCCACTGTGACTGCGCGAAGATCGAAATAAAGACCTATTCACTACTTCTCTGGTTTCTTCTATCAATAGCACGAGGGTTACCTTAAGGCACGAAAGTGGCGAGCCCTTTTTGAACACAAATTTAACCTCATTTCTGTTATTAACTTTTTTTTCACTTAATCGTAAAAGTAGACCTGATTATCCGTAAACTAAGTTGAGTATATAACTAGTTTATTCCGTATTATCTTAAGTTATTCGTGTTATAGCAACCATTTTTCGTGCTAACTTTATTGCTATATTTGTCACATACCTCATGTCAGACTCAATAGAAACCCATAATCTGGAGGATTTGTCACCAGTGGAGATAGACACTGTTATGACTACGAAATCCCGACTTCCAGAATTTGATCGTAGTGATCCTGAGTTGTGGTTTGCTCAACTAGAGCATTATTTCACGAGACACAATATCAAATCTGAAGGGATTCGCTATAGAGACTTGTGTTCTATCCTTCCTCCTTCAGTCGCCAAAGAAGTCCGTGACTTGATTTTAGATCCACCATCACCACAACCATACACCATCTTAAGACGAGAGATAATAAACCGTTTATCATTATCAGATAGTCAAAGAATCCAAAGACTTTTTCAAGGTGAAACACTAGGTGATCGGTCGCCGTCACAGTTTTTGCGTCACCTCCAAGTGTTAATGGGTGATAACACAGTGGGTGAAGCAGTCCTAAAACAAGGATGGATACAAGCTCTCCCATGCTACGTCCAACACTGTTTGGATGCACAAGATCCTGAAACCTCATTATCTCATTTAGCGCGTATAGCCGATAGAATAATGGAGAGAGGTCCTCCAACTGGACCAGGCACAATAAATCACACACAAAAAGTAGAATCAGCAAAAGACCCCGTCATTGAAGGACTCATTGCGAGTGTTAAGAGTCTCACTGAGGCTGTCACCAGAATGCAAATAGGTCATAGAAACAGGAGCAGGTCACCACAACGACCACGATCCAAGTCACAAAACAGGTCACAAATGTCCAGACAACCTGGGCAGTTTTGTTGGTACCACTGGAAGTTTGGTGTCAACTCAACCAAGTGCATGCATCCATGCGCCTGGCCTAAGCATAATTCTAAGACAGCGGGAAACGAGTAACCCCTCCTCAGGTTGCGACGACTGAGGAGGGGCGCCAAAACAGTCGCTTGTTTTATGTTAGAGACAGAAACTCTGGCTTGAATTTCTTCGTGGGTACTGGCGCTGCTCTTAGCATCATCCCTCAAAATAAAACTGAGATTAGTCGAGAAACATCATCAATTACACTTCAAGCTGCAAATAAAACTAAAATTGCGACATTTGGGCAGAAAAACTTAACCCTAGATTTGGGGTTCAGGAGGCAATTCCCTTGGGTTTTCACGGTAGCCGACTTAGATCTGGCAATACTGGGGATGGACTTTCTAGAGAGATACGAATTTCTAGTTGACACCGAGAAATGGCGATTAACACTAAAAGAAACTTCGTATTACACAAAAGGCAAAGAAAGTCACATCAGCTCTCTTAACTTGATTCAAACTCCTCCAGTAACAACAGCGAAATTCCAAGATATACTCGCGGAATTTCCAAACTTAACTAAACCAAACCCACAGCCTTCTAAAGACAAACTAAAAGTAAGTCACACTATCAAAACCGAAGGTGCACCGGTTTTTGCAAAACCCAGGAGACTAGCACCAGTTAAGCTCAAAATCGCTAGGGCCGAGTTTGATTATATGCTACAACTGGGTATTATCCGTCCCTCTGATAGTCAATGGGCATCCCCTTTGCATATGGTCCCAAAGAAGAATGAAGGTGACTGGCGACCGTGCGGAGATTACAGAGCCCTCAACTGTCAAACCGTACCAGATAGGTACCCAATACCGCATATCCAAGATTTCACAAACGGTTTACAGGGTATGAACATATTCACTAAAATTGACTTAGTCAGGGCATATCACAATATCCCTGTGGCTGATGAAGATATCCCCAAGACAGCTATTACAACACCCTTTGGCTTATTCGAGTTTGTACGCATGCCATTCGGCCTGAGAAATGCGGCACAGACATTTCAAAGATTCATAGACAATCTACTTCGAGATATGCCATTTGCGCAGGGTTATATAGACGACTTGTTAATTGCCAGCCCCGATTTGCAATCACACGAACAGCATGTAAAAACAGTGTTAAAAGACTGGATGAACATGGAATAAACATACATCGAAGTAAGTGTGTTTTCGGTGTTCAAACTTTAGAATTTCTCGGTCACACAATAAGCCCAGAAGGGATTAAACCGATCAAAAAAGAAGTAGACACCATTAAACAATACCCCATACCTAGTTCTCTAACACAACTGAGAAGTTTTCTAGGTCTAATTAACTTTTATCGCAGATTCATACCAGGTTGTGCACAATTAATGCAACCTTTGACAGATTCGCTAAAAGGAAAACCAAAAGAATTCAAACTGTCTTCTGACGCTGTCGAAGCTATTAAACAGCTTAAAGATAAATTAGCTCAAGCAACTACGTTGATGTATCCGAATTCTCTTTCCCCACTTGCTTTGATGGTGGATGCTTCAGATAAAGCAGTAGGCGGTACCCTTAACCAACTGGTTAAAAACGCCTGGAAACCAATTGCTTTCTTCCCAAAAAGACTCGCTCCAGCAGAGACAAGGTATTCTACCTTCGGGCGAGAACTTCTTGCAATCTACCTAACCATTAAACACTTCCGACACATGTTAGAAGGCAGGGAATTTATAGTCTTTACGGATCACAAACCACTAACGAATGCACTAAAAGTGAGAGCTGATAAATACTCACCTCGAGAAGTCCGACACCTTGACTATATATCACAGTTCACAAGCGATATCCGACATGTCAAAGGTCAGGACAATCAGGCGGCAGATGCTTTATCTAGGTTAGAAATAAACGTGCTACAGCAGTCTACAGTAAACTTCGAGACGTTGAGAAACGAACAAGAGCAGGATCTAGAATTACAAAACCTGCTTAAAACAAACAATTCAAGTCTTAATTTAAAACAGTTCCCATCACCCGTCGATGGTATTCTAATCTACTGTGACACGACCAAGGCAATGCCGTGACCTTTCGTTCCCAAAAGTATGCGAAAGTTGATATATAATAACTTTCATTCTTTGTCTCATCCTGGCGCAAAAGCTTCAACAAAACTAATCAATGCCAAATATATATGGCCGAATTTACAGGATGTACACAAATGGGTTAGAGAGTGTTCAGCATGTCAACAATCAAAGATAAATCGTCACACAAATTCACCCATAGGTGTTTTCTCGCAACCAGATGCACGTTTTGCCCATGTGCATATCGACTTGGTAGGTCCTTTACCACGTTCAAACGGTTTTAATTATCTTTTTACATGCATAGATCGATTTACCAGATTCCCTATAGCCATCCCGATGGCGGACATCACAGCGGAAACAGTAGCCAAAGTTTTCATGCAGAACTGGGTAACCATTTTTGGTGCACCCATAACAACAACGACGGATAGAGGAGCGCAATTCGAATCCAAACCATTTAGTAACTTGGCTAAACTTCTAGGCTACAATAGGATACGCTGCACTGCATATCATCCTCAGGCTAATGGGATGGTAGAACGTTTTCACCGTCAGCTAAAAACCGCCCTTATATCTCACTCAAACCACAATCAGTGGACAGAATTCCTACCGTTAGTTATGTTGGGAATACGAACATCTGTCAAAACTGACGCACAGTGTTCAGCTGCGGAACTGGTTTTCGGAACAACTCTGAGACTATCAGGTGAATTTATTAACCCTAATACTAACAGTCAAAAACTTAATTTAGAAAATTATGTAGATCAACTACGGGACCACATGTCTAAACTTAAGCCGATTAATACTCGTGAACAATCGCGCGCCGTATATATACCTAAAGACCTAAGCAATTGCACGCACGTCTGTATAAGATGTGACAAAATAAAAGCACCACTCAGTCCTCCATTTGAAGGTCCTTCCAAAGTCGTCTCAAGAAAATCTAAATATTTCGTGATAGAAAAACATGGAAACATCGACACAGTAAGTATTGATAGGCTAAAGCCGGCTTATCTAGATCATGAACCACCATACGTGTTGTTAGATCGTTTAACTGACAAATCCACTACGGAATCGAAATGTAAAGATGATAAATCTTTACAAATGACTAAAACGGTTCGCTGGGCACATCCGATTAGTCAGTCAAGGATGTTGACAGTTTCGGCTGCAGGATAAATCTAACCACGTAGCTAATCAGACCCTGCATCTACTTAAAAATAATATTTTTTTCCTCATTCCGCCTCACATACAACTCCCCAGAACTTTTACCTTTGATATATAAGTGTTATGTTAAATATTTTTTTAAATACTGGACACATAAGCTAGGTATTCCGAAACGATGGCTGAGGATTTTAATCAAACTCATACAACTAACACTGGCAAATACAACGAATTCAAAAAGCAACCCAGAATACCAATCCATTCTGGAGGCCAAGCACTTACATGAACTGAACAATTATCAATTGCATTTATGTATTTCCATTTTGTATCTTGTTATTTTATGCAGGCAGTGGAGCAGTTCTTCAGGTTTGCTTGATTTTCACCATTACCTTTGAAGTAGACTCTTCTTTACTTTTTACTTGAGGGCGACTCAAGAGGCAGGTGAGTAAACACCTGATAGCCGGTCTGAGCATGGAAAAATCGTAACTCACCAACATGGTGTTGGGTAGCCCGCTCGCGGCACTTCCTCAGATATTCTTATTCCACATTCTCACACTTTCTCTTGAAAGCACGCAGCAAACCGTCAGCGATAGTTGTAGAAAAGATCACATGCTACAAAATAAGATGACAAGCTAGTAAATGAAGAGACATCCATGGACTATCGTTGAAAGCGTTAGTTGTAACTGATTGTAAGTCAAATGGTGAGCGAGTTGATAATTTTGCCTTGGGATGAGAATTAGAACTAAGGTGTTTTCGATAGATAGATAGGTTAATCGAACCGACGTTCCTACGGAAGTCGATTCTAGGGGGAAGCTAATGTAACAGCTCAGGTTGGTTGGTTAAGAGTTGACCCCAAACAACCAAGCATATGCTAAAACAGTATTGTTCAAGTATTCATTCACTTCCTTACTTTTTGTAAGCGTTATATTCCCTATTATCTTATATTGAATGTTGAGAGCCTTTGTTTGTCTGAACAGATAATCCCACGCTATACTGTGACTGCGCGAAGATCGAAATAAAGACCTATTCACTACTTCTCTGGTTTCTTCTATCAATAGCACGAGGGTTACCTTAAGGCACGAAAAATCCGGTCCAAGCTTTGAATAATCTATGCTTCACGTCTTCTCAATAAGTCGCTGACAGAGGACAAAAAACCCGATAGTCTCTACTTAAAATTGTAGACACTACTTTTTCAATACTGTCAATTATATTGGTATTTAAGAGCTTTGTACTCGATTTCCGCGATGCCGTATAATAAATTTATAGCAAGTTTTGGCTGACCTCAGTTCGCTCCAGTTTAATAATTATCGTATTTCTCTCCCACTAGTCGTTGTCAGCTAGTCCATTCACATCAAGTGCAGATATGGATGTTAGTGTGTATGCTTGTTGGATAAAGACGATGAACAAAGCAAAGAATGGAAGTAATGACGCCTTCCATTACAGTCATTGATTTTAAAACAGTTTTACATAACTTTCGAATGCTAAAAAATTCTTAATGTGTCGAAGCTCTTAAGGTTTGGGAATATTGTTAGCGATTTGTATCTCATATAATTATTCATTTGTTTCTGAACTGGTTAGTCAGTTGGTTACATACAAGTTATTCTGAAATCGTGAACATTGTCGTCATTATACCATCCTCTAAATGCAAGATTTCTCGCCTTTCTTCCAGCCGCGTGGAAAGCCTCGCCCAAGTGATATGTATTGGTTATTTGATTTACTCGGCATGTGTCCTGTTCGGTAACAGAAGAATCTCCTAGTCTTTCTCGCTTCCCTTATGTCGGATTCAATCTCATTTCACAAACCGGCTTTCAGTTGAAAAAGGTAGCTGATCCTGAAAATCAGCTAGATTCCGGATTGCTCTCATCAAATATTCAGCAGTGATATGATTTCAAGGTAGTGTCTACCAATTAAAAACAACTTGTTTTACGCACACTTATGAATGACGTAACCGAAGACTCTATTTTGGCCAGAAAGGGACTGGGCAATAAATTTACGTATAATCATTTGTTTTATTCAGTAATCCAGGCGTAACATCAGTTTATTCTGGATTAAATGTTGATGAAACTATAATATGCATGTGATGTTTTTAACGGTAAGCTACTACAATCAATAAGTTTGTAACAGTATGCACCATCCGAATTGCAAAATGCCTTCAGTTAACTATCCTGTTTACAGTGGTTGATATATGCCTTGTAAAGTTTACCTCCCTGTTCATTTTTCAGTACAGAACTCATTCAAAATGAATAAACACTAATTTAAGTGCCGTTTTCTAGGTGATAAAATCTACTCAGATTTTGGTGCTAGTGATTTCTGAATATATTTATTGACGGTGAAGATACAAACAATTTTTATAATCATGATTATTAATTTACGACACTGGTTTACATATAAGATGTTTCCTTAGTATGGTTGTTAAATAGAATAATTGAATGAAAAGAAATGGCAGTATATTTGTGCACATGTTTGCAGCTACATTTATGGGTTAGTAATGTTCGATGAGTACATCGAAGGGAGGAAAAGTGTTAAAAAACGACAACAGGTATATCTTTTATTACCTGTTGTCTTTTATCCTTCTCATTTTTTCATCTGGTGCCAGTTACCAGGTCATAATCCAAAAGCCTTCGTTGGTAACTTTGATGATGCAACGGATGTTCTAGTTTTACAACTAGCTACCAGTAGCACCTTCTATGTTCGATCGTTCCCAGTCAGATAGAAATCAGAAGTCAGACGAGAAGAGGCAGGAAAGATATATTTGATTCGTTACCAATATATCGAGGACCTTTTCTATAAGCTGGCTAATGAAACGTAGGAGCTGTGTCCCACGCCGAGTTGAAACGTGATCTGGTACGGATGCATGACCGAAAGCCTTCAGTTAAACAAGTCCACTTAAACAACATGGTCAGCATCCAATGTCGAACACTTAATGAGCTATTGATTTTGGGGAATTATTTACAGCTACAGATCACTCCCCCCCTAGTGAGGCAGTGATGCCCCTAAGACGTGACCAGCCAGAAGTTTAAACCCAACGAGTTTGTCGTTGGTAAACACTCTTCTGATAGCTTGCTTCGTTTAGCAGCGTCTGGTCGTCTTTCCTTAAACTATGGGACCAAAATGTACAACGTAGCAATAAAGAAATATAGTACAATGAAAATTTCGGTTCCTTGCGAAACTTCGTCGTTCTTTTCCAGCCGTCCTGGAAAAGAGGAAAAATAAAACGTGTGAGTGCATGTCGAAAATACACTCGTACTTGCGTAAGGACACAAGATGAGCGGAAAAAAAATAAACTGATACACTTACAAACAGCGTAAAAGCGATCGGAAAAAAGGTTTTCTTTTGGGTTTTTTTCAATATATAAATATATATATATACGCTCAAAAAAATGTTTTGTTTTTTTTTGTTTTTTTTATATAAATAAAAAAAATGAGCATATTAAAAAAAATTTTATAATAAACTATGAAAGGGTAATTCAAGATAAAGCTTATGTCCTACGTGCAATATTCGTTAAGATGTTCTGGAAATCTTACTCGTCTTCCAGAACGCATTGTTTTAGGTTTTTCTATCGACGTTGACGAAGTATCAAGTTGTATGTCGGTTGTCGTGTAGGGTACTACGAGTGTAGTAGCTGTGTCGTTTGCTTGTACCGAAGGAAAATCGACGTAGCTAGGGTTTCCTTCTAAGTACGCTGCTTTGAGTCGGTCGATACTGATGCTATCGTTCGTACCGTTCTTATCGACTACATAGTACTTAGGTTCGCGTTGAAGAACTTTGAAGGGTCCTTCGTATGCTGATTCGAGGGGTCGTCGATGTGAGTCTCGACGAACGAAGACGTATGTACTATGTCGTAAGTCAGGTTGAACGAAAACATCAGTTGATTGAGGTCGAGTGTGAGCAGGTTTAACTGAACGCATAGCGTTTGTAAGCCTACTCGTGTAAGAGTTTAGATCCATGTTCAATGAAGAAGCTGAAGGATCCACGAATTCTCCTGGGAGTCGGAGTGTCGTTCCGTAAACGAGTTGAGATGCCGTGTATCCAATGTCAGCTTTCACTACATTGCGGATACCTAGCAAGACGAGTGGAAGAGCGTCTGTCCACTGTGAAACGTTTGAAGCTGATAATGAAGCTTTTAGTTGTCGATGAAAACGTTCTACCAACCCGTTTGCTTGTGGGTGGTAGGCGGTCGTTCGGAAGCACGTGATTCCTAATAGTGTGGTCAGACAACGGAAAAGTCCAGATTCGAACTGGCGTCCGCGGTCTGTAGTGATGGTTGAAGGGCAGCCGAAATTTGCTACCCATCGTTCGACGAAAGCGCAGGCCACGGTTTCAGCAGTAATGTCCTTAATCAGTACTGCTTCTGGCCATCGAGTAAAACGGTCTACGCATGTTAGGAGATATGAGTATCCGTTCGAGTCGGGTAAGGGTCCTACCAAATCTAGATGGACGTGGTCGAAACGAGCGTCAGGGGTTTTGAAAGAGCCTAAGGGACATTTGTTGTGTCTTATGACCTTAGATTTCTGACAGCTTACACAGGAGCGTGCCCACTCCCTCACGTCTTTATTCATGCCAGGCCAACAAAAGCGTTCGGCTATAAGTTCGACTGTTGCACGAGCACCTGGATGGGAAAGATTGTGCAACGTATTGAAGACGTTGCGTCGATAATGTTTTGGTACTATTGGACGATCCCTACCTGTAGATGTGTCACAGAGTAAGGTTTCCTTACCTGTTCCCATCTGCTTAATACGTAGTTTAAGAGTTGTCGAGGATAACTCATGCTGAAGATCAATGTCTTCTTTTTGAAGCTGAGCGAGTTTAAGAAGGTCGAGTCCTTGGAAACTATTCAAGGAACTAATTCGAGACAAGGCGTCTGCGACTACATTGTTTGCTCCAGAAATATGTTGTATGTCTGAAGTAAACTGCGAAATGTAGTCGAGTTGTCGAGACTCTCGCGGTGAGTACTTGTCTGAGGACGAACTTAAAGAGAAGGTAAGAGGTTTGTGATCGGTTAAAAGCGTGAATTCTCTTCCTTCGATGGAATGTTGGAAATGCCGTACAGCACAATACATAGCTAGGAGTTCCCTACCGAACGTGCTGTACCTAGATTCCGAGTCTAGCAACCGTCTGGAGAAAAATCCCAAAGGTTGCCACGAGTTGTTAACCCATTGTTGTAAGACTCCTCCGATTGCTGAGTCGGATGCGTCTACTGCGATACTAATGGGCGCCTGAGTGTCCTGATGAGCAAGCAGGGTTGCTTTAGCGATGTGTTCCTTAACTGTGGAGAATGCTTTACGGGCTATGTCGTCTAAACTAATTGATTTCGCATTTCCACGAAGCTGATCGGTTAACGGTTTCATAAGGGATTCGCATTTGGGTATGAACCGTCTATAGAAACTTACAAGTCCGTTAAAAGTTCGTAAGTGCTTGATCGTGGTCGGTTCTGGGTAATCCAGAATGGCCGCCACTTTGTTCCTAAGGGGTCGGATGCCTTGGGCATCAATAGTGTGTCCTAAGAAGTCTAAGGAGTTAGTCCCGATTTGGCATTTCTGAATGTTGGCAGTAATGCCATGCCTTTGGAGTCGATCGAAAACAATGTCCAGATGCTTGAGATGCGATTCTCTGTCCGGACTTGCTATTAGACAGTCATCAACATACGCATGTACGAAGTTGAGACCTCGGAAGACATCGTCGACAAACCTTTGGAAGGTTTGAGCCGCATTTCTTAAACCAAAAGGCATTCGTAGAAATTCGTAAAGACCGAAAGGAGTGATGATGGCGGTTCTAGGAATGTCGTCAGGTGCCATCGGTATTTGGTTATAAGCTTCAACCAAGTCGATTTTCGAAAAGACAGTTGTACCTTCCAAGGTAGCTGTCAAATCGTGAATATGAGGCAGCGGGTAACGATCGGGAATGGTTTTAGTATTCAGACGCCGATAATCACCAGTTGGCCGCCAATCATTTCTGTCCTTTTTAGGGACCATGTGCAATGGGGATGCCCATGGACTATTCGATGGTCGAATTATCCCTAGGTCCATCATGTGGTCGAATTCGTTTTTAGCTAACCTAAGCTTCTCGGGAGCGAGTCTTCGAGCTTTCGAAAATACAGGTGGTCCTGTAGTCGAGATGTGATGTGTAACATTGCTGGTTACACAAGGTAATTTCGATTGTGATTGGTATATCCCGGGGTATTTGTCGAGTACTGATTGGTACGAGGGGTCTATGGTGTGCTTAATCGTGACTGGGGATAACCTGCAACCAGATCAAGGAGTTACGCAAACAGATAGTTTAGTTTTTCCATCTATTAACCTTCGTGAGCGTGTGTCGATGAGTAGATTGTGGTGTTGTAACAGGTCTATACCAATGATTGGCATAGAGACATCTGCAACCACGAAAATCCAGTGTATGGGTTTGCGTAAACCCACGTTAAGGTAGACGTACCTTTTACCGTAAGTAGCGATCGGTTTTCCGTTTGCCGCCTGTAAACTTAAAACAGACTCATGAAGTCTGTCGTTGGAGTTCGCGGGAAGAATGCTAACTTCTGCGCCAGTGTCGACGAGGTAGAGAACTTTCGTAGTCACATCCGTGACATATAAGAGGCGGCTGTGTTCGCCGGCTACGGTTGCCGTTAACGCGTGCCGGCTGGGAAGTTTCCCGAACTGTGTTTCGTGTCACTCGATTTTGGGGTCGGATAATTGCAGGGCTTCCTGCAATTTCTAGAGGATTTACCGTACTGGTTGTGATACCAGCACCAGTCGGGGTTGTCTGTCTCTCGACCACGAGAGACAGATCTCTTACGTGAAACGCTTCTACGTGGGGACTTTGACCGACTACGGTCATTACGAACTCTAAGATATCTTGTAAGCGTGTGACACAGTTCGGCCATGTCAGTCGAGGTCGATTGGGGTTTTTCTTTGATGGAAAAAACCTCGGCCTTAGAAAATTTGGTGATTTCCAAGATTCGATCGGCAGATGCAGCTAGTTCATCTATGGCATTGTTTTGAAATGAAACAAGCACTGCCTGCACCTGTTGAGGAAGTTTAGACAAGAAAAGTCGTCTAAATAGGCCATCATCGAAAGTTCGTTGGCCGATGACTTCTCTCATTCTAAGCAACATGTCCGTCGCAGAACCATGTTGCAAGTCGATATTGTTAAGGAGTTGGTCTAACCGTTGTCGATCAGTTAGGTCTCTGCGTTTTAAAATCGATAGTTTAAGCGTTTCGTAAGGTTCGGGAACATCACTAGTAAACATACTAGGTGTTACGTACCTGTTAAACTCGCGCGGTAACGCCTTAACTACCGCGAGGAAACGTGTGCGCGAGTCCGTGATTCCGTGCATGCAAAAATCGGCTTCTGCATAGCAGAACCAGGACTCGATATTGTCGGGCCAAAATGGCGTTAACTGAATCGAAATAGGGGGAATAGACTTAAACTTAAGAACCTTAGGAGAGTGCTCCGTCATAGTAATATAGATAACGAAAAATGTCTAATTAAAATATATCTGAGAAAAAAAATTCGCGAAAAAAAGTATATCACAACATATAAAATTCAAATAAAGAATAACAATGAATAATAATATTCCAAAATGGAACAGACTCACAGTATATTGACTTGGTGTACCAGATCACGTCGGTCTCACCAATGATGATGCAACGGATGTTCTAGTTTTACAACTAGCTACCAGTAGCACCTTCTATGTTCGATCGTTCCCAGTCAGATAGAAATCAGAAGTCAGACGAGAAGAGGCAGGAAAGATATATTTGATTCGTTACCAATATATCGAGGACCTTTTCTATAAGCTGGCTAATGAAACGTAGGAGCTGTGTCCCACGCCGAGTTGAAACGTGATCTGGTACGGATGCATGACCGAAAGCCTTCAGTTAAACAAGTCCACTTAAACAACATGGTCAGCATCCAATGTCGAACACTTAATGAGCTATTGATTTTGGGGAATTATTTACAGCTACAACTTGTAGTAGAATGGTGAATCCAGCGTAAAACTAGAAACATGATTCTAAGTAGTGAGCATAGGAGACCCGACTCAGTATCACAGATTGATTGCCTCTTCTTCAATCACAGGGAGCCTGAAACTGACAAAATGTTCAACCCCACAAACATGGGCGGATTAAAGTCATCACCCTCACCATCAGTGCTTGCTGGGCAGTAACTCCTTTTCCCTCATTTTGTGATGTAAGGTCCTTTTGAGGCTACATCTACAGAAAATATTTTGTTTTATTCGATGCTCTGTGTTTCATGTTTTCTTGAGTAACGTATATACCATAAGTGATATTTTACAAGCCTTTCAGATGGTTTGCGATTTATGGACTGTGGGTTAAGCATCGATCAAGTGCTTTAAATGATTATAATATAAATTATAGGCTTCTAAACAAAGTCAAGGCATCTGTAAACGTTTAATGGCGGAAAACTGCTCACCAAAGAGGCGGAAAAGCGTAGGACTGTAACCATACTGGTAGGGCAATAGCTAATGAGGTGAAATTAATGGTAAGCCAATAAAGTGGGCATGAAAGTGGTAAACTGACGAAAAATATACGGGAAGGAGCTCACAATGAATTGATGTAATTTTGTGCTATTACCGCATAATGGCTCGTTGGATCTATAGATGCAGGATTTCTGGTGAAAGACAGGATAGTTCGAGATTCACATAATAATTTGTTGGAGTAGTCGTGAACGCTCGTTGCGGCCGAACATAGTTGAGTAGTATCGATGGGTCCAGTGAGTTATCTGCCTACTTTAATCAAAAAATAAGGAGGAATATATTGCTTTACAGACATATAAGGTGCTAATTAAAAAGAGAGGAGAAACATTATAGAGACTCAGACATGATTTAGACATGTAGAAGGTCTCTGACATCTGAATAAGGTGCAGATGTGTTTACGCGTTCTGGATCATTGCAAGTTAGGCCTTCATCAGGAAGTCCGACAAATGTATACATTCCATATAACACGCATACTTTGAAGGGAAGACAGTCCTATATTATTGTGTACTTGACAGGGGAATTTTGTCCAGTTGTTGTTTTGTATTTTCGAATTTGGACTATAGATACTTCTCCTCCAAGGTCATAAACATATGGGCCTTGGGTAGGCGATACATCTCAAGTACAATAAGATTTTTAAAGAGCTTGAAGTAGGAATCCAAAATAACTCTCTATAAGGTGTGTTCGGCTCCTACTGGAATGCTGCCCATTTATATTTAGTTGCATGTTCCCCAGGCCGACATAAAGTTGAGAAAACGCAAGGCCATTTCAAAGGACTTCTCACAGTTTACTCATCAAATAAAGATGGATGTGAAGAGTGGAAACTGGATCCCTAAAGTTTAAGACGAATTAAACTTACCATTACATTTTTTTTACAAAATTCTATATAATAAAACTCTAATAAATCGTGAAACGTCAAATTTACCAAAAGCAGTAGTTAGGACCTTTTGGATCAGGAATTTGCACTAAAGACATCGATAGAATGAGGTAAATTAAGATCAGCGTTCTTTGTCATGCGCAATACAAGCCTCTAGCATGGGCTACCGATAGACCACGTCAAGTGAAACGCTAACTCAATTTAAATCTCCCCTAAACTGTTTTATGGACGAATCCGGAGTTTCGCACATGCTCGATGAAGCTTACCTAAGCCAAACTACATTTACCGATGGGTTATTCTTCGTCTAACCTTGTGGATGAGTTATCGATTGGCACCTAGTGGTGATGTCACAAACCGTAAATCTTCAACCTCCAAGTAATCTTCGTAACTTCGAATTTTACATGTCACAGTCCCAACTATATGTTTGACTCTCTTTGTCTTTTGTCGCTATATACTCTGAATTCCCTTTTTAGAACTATTAAACAACCATGTCCCTTGAGCTTTTTTTCATCCGCACAACTACTGGTGGTGCTGCACGCATCGGGCCTTAAAAATACTTTGTATTACGGTCCAATGAATCATCCTTATATCCTCCAGCGACTACCAGATCTCTTGGCCGAGGATCATTGACTAATCATGAGGAATCATCCACAAACCCTGTTTGCATAAACATTTAACAAAATAATTTTTCACTTACTAGTTAGCATATACATAACTCACTAACCCTATGAGTGCTGCTCAACTATAAAGGATCAAGTGGAGCTCAGAATATCCCAACTAATTGTGGGTTTCCTCTCGTTCGTGTTCTACAAGTTAAAAAATTCATATGTTTTCTCTAAAATAATTACTATTATCCAACTGTTGTGTTTTCCTACTTATTCATCGTCTTACTCATACATTTTGCAACCCTATACACTTTCAAATCATCTCCATTTGTATAAGTCTTAATTCATTCAGTGCCATACTTTGTCTTGTTCTCTTTAACCCGATGTAATATATTTGCCAAGAAATTGACCTAATAAAAGAGAATGACGGTGAGACTATAATTTATAGACGACCTCTCAGAGATGCTCAAGGGATCTTGAGAATGTCCATCTACCTACTAGAGCTAAATAAGGATTATAAAGCAGTTCGAAGAATAAGGATTATGATTTATAGCTAATTGTTAGGGTTGGGAATTAAATTTATGGCTTTTTTTCACGAACTAGCATCAATTAAGATGTCAAAACGATATTTAGGCCTGTCATCATAAATTTAATTGATTTTTCTGTACATTGTAGTTTCACCAGAATGAGTCTTAATAGTCATGCCTTAATTGTTCCACCACAAATGACTAAACTGCATTAGCCATGAACACTGTTCGCCCTGTTTCTCTTCCCTTTCACCTTATATGTTAGCACCCTTGTGGTCTGCCATCGGAAATCTTTGTGGGACATGCAGTCTCTTCTTACGCTGTCACTGATATACCCGGAATTCGTCTGTGATCACTAGCGAAAGGCACAAAATAATAGTTTGAAGTTGTCGTCATAGAATGACTCCTCTGGACTTCGACTCAAACTGTACCCGGACATCAATTGCTTGGCGCGGCGCGATTCCTGCTAGGCGCTTCGACTCTCATATTACTGACATTACTATTCTAGTGTGCGAAAATTTATCCCCTGTTTATGTAACCAGTGTCTTGCACAACATATAAAACTACCTGACTAACTTGTTAAAGTAAAACCTGTAGGATTTGCAACAATTACATCTTGCCTGTAAACTGGCATGCCTCGTGTAATATATCATCATCTGAGAATATGTATCGTATCATATTAGTGAGTCAAGTAGGATCTATACCTTTCTTTATGGAGAAGGTCAAGTTGTAAGGCATGAATTCGAGAGTGGCAGTCAATGAGTCAATCGAGTTTAAGCATTTTGTTAGCCGAAATTCATGTATTCCTTCCACATGAAGTATATCGAATAGAAGTTAGTTGGAAAATAAGAACGAACAGTATTGAGTGATAGGTCTTACACATATTCAGTAAAGAAGGATTCCAAATTCATTTCGAGAGAGGTTACGAAGAATGGAGCTTATCAATTTTCTCGTTTTACATGTCTTAGTGAAGGTATATTCAAGGAAGTTGAGACTGTGCGAATAATGCTTTCCAAGGTGTAACGGTAATAAAAATCATTACATGCAACATTAATAATGTGAGTTTGCATTTCTCATTGCAGGGCAACAAAGAGTGAATGCACTGGAAGAAGAAGAACAAGCCCTACGCGGTCTGAACCTGCAGAATAACGAGTAAAACTATTTTGTAATAACTTTCCTCTTTTGTACTAAAAACCGCGTTTTTCAATTTTCAAATATATCTGTTGCACCAGCACACCGTGTTCTCACTTCAGAAGCACTTGTCTGTCCTGACTGTTGTGTTGCTGTTTCAGGTCGCTCCTGCTCCCAAGTAAACGTCGAAATACAACGTGCTACAAGTGGTGATGGAGGTGTTTCCGTCAAAACGCGATGAAAATTATGAGGAACCACCGGTCGTTCCAAGCAAGCCAGCAACCGGTGCAATCATCCGCCAGCCACCACTGCTGGGACTCTCGTCGGATTATGCTATTTGGAAGATCAGGATTACGACGTATCTACGTAAGGTTCCAGCTACCGAACATTTTGACTACCTCCTATCGTGTTTAGACGATGAAGCGGCAAAAAGGGCGATTGCCAATGGTTTTACCGCAAGCAACTCATCTGCTCAAAACTGGAAAATTCTTGATGAGTGCTTTTCGTCAACAGTAGACACGCAGCTGGGGACCATGCAGTTTCTGTCGCGTCACCAGAAAACGAGTGAGGAACCCATGGAATACCTACACGCTCTGCAGCAAGCAGCAATAATAGCCTTCCCAAGCTTAGACGTCTCTATTCGGGAAGAAGTAATACGCGCACGATTTACAGAAGGCCTCTTGCCAGGTGCACTACGACAGCACCTTCTGTACATGCCACCAAAAAGCATTCAAGACCTAAGAACCACAGTTCTCCGGTTCGTTGCCGCAGATAAACTATCAAACGCTGTCAATACACCGCATTTGTCAGCGAATGCTATTGAACAGCCTGGAGAACCACATCAGTCCGACTTCACTCAAACTATTTCCGCGGTCAAATGGTGCCCCGATAGACAGCCGCTACGAACTAGTCAACATAACCGGAAGGCGGAGTGTTCTTACTGCCAACGCTTTGGCCGGAGAGCCCGAAAATGTGGGCACAATAAGTTTTGGAAGCAAGGTGAGACTAGTTTTTCCCATTTGTCTTCATATTATTCTGAGTCAGTATATCCGATAACCATAGCTGGTAGTTTACAGGGCCTACAGAATACTATTCTACTGGATACAGGAGCTTCAGTATCCATTGCGAGAGAAGGGTTTTTAAGCACATTGAATCGCATAAACCGACAAAAACCATGTTCCTCCACACTAAAAACAGCCGGTGGTGACCTTCTGGAAGTACGGTCTAAGGTGTGGTTGGAGGTAACGGTGAATGAACACTCATTCCTACACGGATTTTTAGTATGCCACACACTCACCTGGGATGTTATACTTGGAGTTGACTTCATGTTAAAATACGACGTCGTTATACATGTAGCTAAGACGGAAGCTCGAATCGGGGAAGTAACCATTCCGACACATCGCCTTAAGAACGCAACTAAGTCGGTAGCTCACGTAGGGGTGTCGGAAGTCATACACCAGGTACAAACCAATAAACAAGTAACAGAGGATGTCCGTCTATCAACCATTTCCTTACTTCAAAAATTTAGTTCTGTTTTCTCAGAGAATATCTCTGGTAATCGGACGACCACGGTACAACACTCTATTCCCACAGGTGATCATATGCCATTACGTCAACCACCCCGAAGAGTACCGGTACACTATCAGCCTCAGTTAGAATCAATGATAAAAGAGATGTTAGAGAAAAAGATTATTGTGCCATCTTCATCACTGTGGGCTTCACCCATTGTTTTAGTGAAGAAGAAAGACTCCTCCCTTAGATTATGTATAGATTACCGTCGCCTTAATGCTATAACAAAGCGCGACTCCTTCCCACTACCACGGATTGATACAACATTGGATGCTATGAGAGGTGCGTGTTGGTTTTCGACTTAAGACCTAGCATCCGGATACTGGCAAGTAGAAGTACGACCTCAGGATAGAAAAAAGACGGCATTTGTTGTGCCAAATGGTCTCTACGAATTTCAGGTGATGTCTTTCGGGTTAACTAATGCCCCAGCAACCTTTCAACGACTCATGCAGACGGTTCTACATGGCCTGGTACCACACAAATGTTTGATTTACCTTGATGATATTATTGTGTATGGCAGCACGCCTGAACAGCATAATGCTAACTTAAGGGCAGTCTTACAGCGTATTAAGCAGCACAATTTAAAGGTGAAACCGTCCAAATGTCGACTCTTGCAGAAAGAAGTACTCTTTCTAGGACATCGCATTACAGAAGATGGGGTAGCAACAGATAAGGAAAAAACGAGCGCCATTATTAATTGGCCACAGCCGAAATCTGCGGAGGAGGTACGTAGCTTCTTGGGGCTCGCTTCTTACTATGGACGGTTCGTGTGCGATTTCGCATCCCTAGCAGCACCTTTACTTCGCCTGACGCATAAAGGACGAATATTTTTGTGGACCACAGAATGCCAACAAGCATTTAACACCCTGAAATCATGTCTTGCTGCTCCACCCATACTAGCTTTTCCAGACACTTCAGATAAAGGAGGTGAGTTTATACTTGACACTGATGCTAGCTCGTCAGCTATCGGAGCAGTCCTTTCTTAAACAACACAAGATGGACAGGAGAGGGTCATAGCGTACGCTAGCCGGCGGTTAGATAGAAGAGAGACAAGGTATTCTACGACGCGCCGAGAGATGCTGGCTTTGGTAAAATTTTTGCAACATTTTCGTCACTATCTCCTAGGGCGCCCTTTTCGTGTACGCACAGACCATCGTGCATTACAGTGGCTTCGTTCATTTCGCGAACCAGAAGGTCAGGTGGCACGCTGGCAGGAGAGATTGCAGGAGTTTGATTTTACTTGTGAATACCGACCAGGCAGCCGTCACACAAACGCCGACTCTCTGTCTCGTATACCCTATGCTCCTAGTACCATTAGTGCTGTCCTTAGCACAGCCCCAGAGATCGACTGGCCGTCTCTTCAAGCAACAGACCCTGACCTGCAGTTCATTTACCTACGACAACTACACGGAAACGATAAACCTTCTGCGGCAGAGTTAAAGGATCATTCCCCAGCGACACGCCGTCTTTGTACCAAGTGGAGTAGCCTGAGATTGTATGGGGACACACTATTTATAGTCAGCGAGTCAAAACAACCACTGTTGATAGTACCACGTGTGCAAGTTCAAAATATTATGGAGCAGGTGCATCGAGAACTCGGGCACTCGGGGAAACGGAAAACTGAACATGCGATTTGCCAGAGGTTTTGGTGGCCATCCATCCATGAAGACGTGACTGAATTCTGCAAAAATTGTAGCACGTGCCATGCCATCGAGTCACCTCAGCAAAGACCCCGTGCACCGTTAGTCCCAATGACGACAGAAGGTCCACATCAACGAGTCGGTATCGATATCATGGGGCCGCTTACAACATCAAAGAACGGAAACCGTTATATACTGGTGATGGTGGACTATTTTAGCAAATGGTGTGAAGCCGTCCCTATACCACAACAAGATGCCCTCACGGTCGCTCGAGCTTTCATTGATCATTGGGTCTCCCGTTATGGCGCTCCATTCTCACTCCATTCCGACCAAGGTACAGCTTTTGAAAGCCATCTCGTCGCTCAGGTATGCCGATTATTGGGTATCCGCAAAACACATACCACTGCATACCACCCTGAAGGTAGCGGCTTAGTAGGAAGAACAAACCGAACCATTAAAACCCTCCTACAGTCGTTTATCAATAATTCGTCGACGGAATGCTGGGGTGATGCAATACCCCAATGCTTGTTAGCTTACCGCGCATCAATTCACGGTTCCACGGGATTTTACCTGCGATTTTACTCTTTGGACATGAATTACGTCTGCCTGTTGAAATCCAAATGCCGTTGTTGTTTTTCGAAGCTCAAGACCATGTATCATACGTCCGTAACCTTCGTAGCTGTCTAGCCGACGCATATCGTCTAGTTAAAGCTAATCTACGAAATGCCAGCAAACACCAAAAGGATGTGTACGATCAACATGCGAACGGGCCTGTATATAAACCTGGAGATCGTGTGTGGCTACATCGCCCTATGGCCCCACCAGGAATATGCGGTAAGTTTCACCAACCTTGGAAAGGGCCTCATGAAATCGTATTTATTCGGTCCCCTACAACATTCGTCCTACGTAACCTCCAGCGACCAAAAGACGACGTTATAACAGCACACTACAACCAATTGAAGCCAGATAAAACAACGGTGCACTTAGATACCCTGTTTGTCAATCCCCCGACCGCTACCAGCCATTATGAGGTGCCACCAGAAGGAGGAATAGCATACCCATGCCCGCAACCAGGCACTGAGGACAGTGCCTCATGGAGAGAGGGGGTAGTGTAACGGTAATAAAAATCATTACATGCAACATTAATAACGTGAGTTTGTATTTCTCATTGCAGGGCAACAAAGAGTGAATGCACTGGAAGAAGAAGAAGAACAAGCCCTACGCGGTCTGAACCTGCAGAATAACGAGTAAAACTATTTTGTAATAACTTTCCTCTTTTGTACTAAAAACCGCGTTTTTCAATTTTCAAATATATCTGTTGCACCAGCACACCGTGTTCTCACTTCAGAAGCACTTGTCTGTCCTGACTGTTGTGTTGCTGTTTCAGGTCGCTCCTGCTCCCAAGTAAACGTCGAAATACAACGTTCTACAAGGTCATTTAATGATTTGGCAATACGTCATCGTTTTATTTAAACAGACGGGTCCCCTATACATAGCCAGCTGAATTTCTTGGTGTTGAATTATAAGCTTCAATTATCTACCTTTCTGAGTTCGTGGTGGATTGTTTGTGTTATACTTCGTATGTTACAAATGTTAGCTTAATAGATCATAATTAAGTCTTCCGCATAAAGATGGATCATATCTGTGTTGAAGCATCTGCATATATTTCTGAAGTAGATTGTTAAACGCAACGGACTCAATAAACTACCCTGCAAAACAGCACTGATTATTGGTCAGAGTATAGATGTTTTACAGTTAACTTTGTTATTTCGGTATGTTTATGAAAGGGAGTTAAACCATTGCAACAGTAAGCTGTTAATTCCGACTGACTGAAATCTTTTGGTTAGGATATTACGAATTGCCTAATTAAAGCTTTCTTGATTTCAAAAAATAGTAAGATCACTAGTTGCTTTAGGTCACGTATACAAGCAACCTCATTAAAGAGGTCTATCAGGTATGTAGTGCAGGAACTTGTTCACATGAAACCAGGTTGCGATGGGTCAATTTAGCTTCCTTCAATTAGATGAGCAGACAAACTTGTATCACTATCTTCAATAAGAGTGAAACGACAAAAGTAATATTTGTAGGTTTGTAGTTCGACGAGTTAACAAAATGGGCAATATTAAAAGCCAGTATTAATTTTTTACTTTCACTGGATCTTCGACCACTTTGGTTTCGTCTGAATACTGTAACGGCTGATTGGTGAAACACTATCATTGACCTCTCTAACCAACTATAAGCTTACCTTCTACTTTTATGCAGTTCTGAGTTTAAGTTTATTAGATTCTTAAAATCAGGTTGCATTGTACACTATATAAACGCTCTAAATATCTGAAGTTTAAACACAAATCCTATGTAAAACTGCATCAGTCTTAGTTTTGTTCTCAGCCATTGTCTACGATTACAGTATAATCTACCAATAAATACCTGATAATCGAATTTATACGTTCTTCAATATGTCATCAGCAGTTCAGTAACCTCAAACTCCAGCCTCAAAATATAATTTTCGCAAACAGCCATATGTCAAACTGCAGGCCTGATTAACAGGAATTGTAGAAACAATAATAATTATTCACCACTAGCATGTAGTGTTTCACAAGTCTGATGAAAATTCTGAGCTGTATGAAAACTAATCTTGTGGAACTGCCAGGAAATACAAGCAAGTTGTGAAGGTGAATGAAAAGTTGAAAATATTATGATGCATGAAATAATCACAAAGGGTATTTTTCATAGCTGAATGATTGTCTTGTCAGGAAGAGATGAACAGCTACCAGAAAATTGACAGTATAAGTTGACAATCTAAGGAATATAGAAATTTCAGCATGTAAAAGTTAGGTATATCTGTGTGCTTTCGGTGGGTCGACTTCAACAAAATATCTGCAGTAATGGCAGATTAATGCCGGTTAAATGTAGCCCAAGGAACTAGGTTACAACAAATAACTGTCAGTCGAACCTTGAAACGTTAGCTACTTGTAGTTGCGACATTCAGGTTACTTTTATCTACGTTTCGTGTCTTAGACCCTTTTGGTGAGCTTTCCGTAGTAAAAGTAATTGTTTTCTATGTACCTTCTGGAAGGACAGCTCAGTTTTTCCTGTTCCTGCTTTTCCCACACTAAAGAGAGTGCTACGCTTGCACCAAAAGTACCTACAGGCTAGACGCGAGCGGTTACGAAAAGAAAGGCACTAAGAGTCGAGCGTGATAAAATCAGTGCTTGTCACAGACGCCATGAAATTCACATAACAATGAATGGCAGAAAATTGGATATCTATTCCTCCTAAAACTATGAAATCCGTATTGGCAATCAAACAAATGGAACCGGATGGGTGAATTTTTAGTATCTCATCTCAGTTATGCTAGTCAAAAAGTCAGTGGTGAACTATAAATACTGTACAGTAGCACTAGAAACCCTAAAAGACCAGGTATACAAGTGATATTGAAGGGATAAATATGATCAAAATTGAATCAGGATATATGTAAACGATTCTTCTTCCGCCAGGCGCAGTCAGTATTACGCGAAGAAACTTTTCAAAATCGGATGGAAGAAATGCGCTTTTAGATATTTGGAATGGGTTTAAAGTGCTTCAAAAGAAGGAAAGAAGGATCTTGATGACATAAAACCAATGCTCTAACAAAAAAAGGGTAAAAATAACACCGGTTAAATAGCTTCTTACAATGATGGGTCATTCAGATAAACCCAGTCGTGAAAATAATAGTGGCGATTTGTCAACATGGCAGCAGCTGAAATTTTAAATTCCATGTAAAACAAAAGTGAATTACAAAGGGGAAACTCTAATGACATCAACGGTATAACTGCGAATCATAATATGTACTCTTAAACATCACACAATGTCACTGAATGCAAGGTTTTAATGAAAATAGAACAGATAGATATTTTTGGTTAATATCTTACTGTCGTTAAAGTAAATATGTTTTAGCTCGAGGGGGCTCATAGAATTTATCCTCCAGAGATGGTATAATATAAGGAACACGTAAAGGCTAATTATCCAGGTCAATTAGTCGTATTATGGTGTATGCCACTTATGTTGGAAGGTATAAGTAGTATGAAACGCTAATCAGAAACAGAATGCCTGGCAGTAGAATATGGAATCGAAGAAAACAAATGTAAGCAGAGAGCAATCGTAATAACCACAATTGAAAGGATCATAAGGCATGTAAAGTTCAAGTGAAAGATGTACAAATAATGTATCTAATGGATGATTTTCACTCTGTAATTTTGCACAATGATTTGATCTTCCCCACGTGAGTGTTCGTTCACTACGACACCAAATATTGCAGTTAAACATTAGGTAACTGTAAACTGATGACATAGGATAGAAGTGAAAAATTCTAGCAATCTCCAATAACCATTAAAATTTTTAACAATATAAAGTCATGATCGACGAGGACGAATTTACGTCTAGTGACCGATGAAATCAATCTCGACTAAATAACCATGACTATCAGTAGTAGTAGTAGTTTCACACTTACACTGAAAATTATATATAAGTAATTTATTTTTCAGCAGACGCTTCATCTAGTCTAATTGGTTATTTCGGTAGAAAAATCATAGAAGTCCAATTACATCAAAGTCAAACCTCATTATCATTGGATTTATGGACATAAACTTGCTTGTAACATTCATAGATCCAAGTTTGGGATCAAGGAAAGCACAGTTTATTGAGAGATCGTTTATTTCAGTCTGATAGTCAGCTTTCAATTAGTTAATTGTTTGTATTCATGGGTCATTGTTGGGAAACACTTAACCTTTTAAGGGTAGATTGAAATTTCAATGAAGATTGTCAGTATGTCTGAAGACTCACAAAGTCAAAGGTTCGTAATTGGAAACCAAGGATTATTTCTCCATATTACTGACTAACAGGTAACTGACATTACGGGATAAGACGACACTATTTAGGTCAATATTTTCTGGATCGATTCACCGTGATCCTCGACCAGGATGACAACTGAACTTTCGTTCATTGTGACAATTATATTCCTTGCATCAATTCAGTATGATAGCTGCTCAGAATAATATTCTTCTTATCTTCAATGTAATAATTCACTCAACATAAGATTAGATTAATTTTTATTGTGATATTTATTTCGTATGATATTCTTTGTATTAAGTTAACGTGAACTATGTTCAGCGTGATTTGTAGAGTGTGATTTTTTCTAATTTCATGGACATTAACACCGTTGGATACCGGCTCAGTGATCTATCGGTTAAGTGCTCCGGCGCAAGACTGGTAGGTCCTGGGTTCGAATCTCACGAGTGCGGGATCGTGGATGCGCACTGCTGAGGAGTCCCATAATAGGACGAAACGGCCGTCCAGTGCTTCCAGATTTTTCATGGTGGTCTAGCTTCAATTGACTCATGATTTCAACTATGAAGACCGATATATATACAAGAGTGTATTGTCGATGAGAGTCATCGTATTTTAAAGTGAACAAATCTTCACTTGTACCAATCTTTTGTGTTCTTATTTCGCGTCGTGAGCATTGTAATGGTTCTTAGTTTTCAAGTATAAGTAAGAGTGGCGATCCATTCTTGTTTACCTTCAGGTGTTGACAAACTAACTATTTCGTTCTGAAGAATATATTGTATTCTTAGAATGAACCATCTAATGGGTGTACACATAATTTTGAGGAGCTTGGTAGCAATGCTGTCATATTCTGAAGTATCAAGGACGTCAATTAATACTGAGATTATAAGCATTAGTAGAACTAAGGTCGCTAGTAATCAGAATAAACACCATTAGGTTTTCTTTCTTATCATAATTTCACTAAAGAATTGCTTTACTCCACATTCAAGATATCAGTATAAAAGGATGAACAAGATAACACTATATTTATTTTAATAATGTAGGGGAACATCATATAATAATACTATACACACTAAGCAGTAGTTCATTATAGTTATTTACAAGAAACTAACATATGAGTAGTTTTAAAATATTTATCCTTCTCTTTCTAATGTATATTGGAATCCAAGCATGCTCATTCTAGATGTAAGAAATACCATTCGAAAATCGCTTTTGTTTGGTATACAATATGTTTTTCTCGCATCGATTACTTTCTCAACTTATTAATGGCATTGTTTCGGGTATTAGAATATTCCAATCTTGAACTAGGTATCTTATCCTCATGTGTATCATTTTCATAATCTATATTACTTTTAACAATTAGAGAAAAAAAGTAATGCATCAATATTTGTTTATATTTAGCGCAATAATTTAAAATGGATGAAATTAATCTAAAATAGTATCAGAAAGTCAGTATATTTAAAACATGACTACTATTCCAAAAACAGTTCGAAATTTTCCCAAGCATAAGTTAGTCTCAATTTCATTACCTTTTGCTTTGTTCAGACTCATTTATAAATAAACTCATTAACCAAATTATTAGTTGAGAATGCTGACAGTAAAGTAACTAAAATCTCTTTGACATTAATTCTAAGAGACATGTAGCAAATGGAGAACATATGCAGACAGTTTCTCATCATTTGGTCTAAAAGAACTTCAAATAGCGTTATTTATATATCGTGTTAATGTAGTATGATGTAGACAGTCTCCCCCTCCTTTGGGGTTTAGGAATCTGACTCGTAACTACCATTTTAGAGCGTTCTTGAGTATATCCTAATGTAGTATTTCATCTAATTGCACAAGCACTGAGTGATAACGCAAATTTTTTGTTTGAAGTTTTCTGCTAACGTTAGAAGACATACGAGTAAATAGCCCATATCTACCCACCTACATTGAATTTCGTAGTTAAAATATCAACAAACTGTAAACAGTCAGCTATAAGAAAAATTCTTCTTACGGAAAGTCAATCACTGATGAAACTTAATTTCGTTTAGGATTTATTCACTTAACCAGTTACCTTTTCATTGAAGTCTTGGGACAGTGATAATTACTAGTGAGTTGAAAAGAACCGCATCCTATATACGAGGAAGTGTTTTGCTAAAACATAATGTCGACTAAGTAATAAACAAAAAATTAACACGGATGTTAGGAATCCATTAGTTCACAACAAGCTAGGTTAAATTACGGGAAGGTAACTATGACTACTGAGATATATACGTGGTCCTTATGCTACTGTCAAAATATTCGATCAGTATTATGATCAGCTAACTAAAACATTTATCTCATCAGATCCCACTGTCCCGAAAACTTTGATTTGAGAGTTTCGCCTTTTAAAAAATTTGGCATGAATATTTGCACTGTGATAGAAGACTGTAAGTGAAGTCTTATAGTTATCTGTACTGGGATTTGACAAGAGTATGGTGTTAACATTAGTTGACTAAAGTTTTTGAAATGTCGATTAACGTGTGCTAGGAAATGTCAGCAACGGAAATAACGAACTCTTAACTGGTCGTTACCAAAATGTAATGTTTCTAATCTATAGAACTACATCATTTCACACAGTGGATAACTGAAATGACAGAGGCGTCATCCAACTGGATTTTAATTACCTTTCACTTCACAGTGACTTGGATTCCTTCTGAAAACTAGCCAAATTATGAAGAGTTACGATAAAAGTCGACCATAAAAATGTAACAGTTTAAAACATTAGGCTTAAAGAAACTCTTAGATATTTCGGTCCGAAATTTCAATCAAGGTAACTGATCTTTGGATTAAAATACGCAAGTTATCAGTGATAGTTTTACTAGGAAGCTGGAACAAAACTCACTTACGATAAATACATGAATCCTAGATCCTATAAGATGCAATCCTTAACCGAAACTCAAGAACGTAGAACTTAGAGAAAAAACAGCTAGATCCTAAAGATGATGGTAAATGCATTATTCAGACATATACAAGTCTCCTGGTCCTAAAACAAAGGTGTACGTACAGAGACATTGAGCTTGCCATATGTCTTGTTATTAACATCGCCAATCAAGTTTGTTTCAATGTCAGTTTGCGAAGAGTATACACAAAACTTTACTAAGTAGAACACAATCAAGTCAAATTTTGTTAGTTTTAGAACAAATATGAAGCTGTATATCCCATACAGATCAACAAATGCAGGTCAAGACAAACAGTGTAGTAGCAGCCTCTGCATCAGTAGGCCTTAACATACACAAGGGAAAAACCAAGATCCTCAAATACAAAATAACGAACACCAAGCCTATCAAATTCTACAAATTTTAGTAGTATTCAGCGATGGTTTTCTACAGAAATTAGTTTGCACGTGGTAGAACCTACAAAATGATAAAAATGCTTCTTGAAAAGAATACGCTGACAACTACGGTACTAAAGATCAGATTATATTCATTAATGAAATCTTGAAACCTACTGTGAACCACTCCCTTTTTGAGTAATATCGGAGTCTGAGTCATATTGACCGTTAACCGTCATCGCCGGACTCACTCTTTCGGTGGATAAGAAGTTTGCACCGCCGTACATATCTATAATTAAAATTGAAATTTGTGAATGAATGACTGAAAAAGATCCATTTTGAAGTAAAAGACAAAGCGGTATTTCAATAAAGTAGGAGCTAAACGAGTTTGTTTTTCTACGGATATCAATTTACATATTAAGATGAACATGCACAGAAGTGGCAATACTGATGACCTAATTGCTTAGAGAAAAACACGCACTTATCATATATTTATAAGGCGTACGAAAATGCATCGAAAATTTAACTATCATCATTAAGGAAAAATATGTTAAAGTTTTTAGTAAACCTTCATTAAATGCCATCCAAGTTATGTGACTAGGGTTTAGAGACGAGCATTTCCTATACAAATCAGGTAGATTTAAGTTTTGTTTTGAAATATTGAATCACTTATGAGCTCATATAAGCCAAGAGTATGAAAGCCCCTGGGTATCTATATTTTTGCTCAAGAATACAATTAAATAAAGCATGTCGTATGACCTGAGCTAACAACAGGATGAATCAACAGTAACCAAAACATAACGGAATATCATTCGACTTTATAAGCCTTTTTAAATCAAATGCACAAGTGTTGGCTATTATCAAACGAATGTTTCAAGATACACAATGTGTAGGTGTACATTGTGAGGTACTTTACATATATCCCATAATTTAGTTATTTACGTACATTACCCAAAAAAAACGAATTAGAAGAACGTTATTTAGTTTGAGAAATACTACGTTTGGGGAGATTATGAGATCACCTAAAATCGGCTAATAGAACGAAGGATCAACAACAGAAAAACAAGATAAGTTGAACTATGTACTGCACCCCAGCTCTCTGAGCTAGAAGGAGAATACCAGATTCAGCCGAGGGAAAAGTATATTCCGCAAGCCGTCGTAAGCACGAACGAACAGGTACACAACTCAAGCGTATATATATACTGTGTAAAAATGTCTTTGAGAAAAGTCACAAAAAAGTGTATTAAAAGAAGAAACGAACCAATGACATTTAAGAACCCTCCAAGTAGGAAATACAACCTGAAGGTAAGATGTGCGCTTTTAGTGAGAAAATGAGAAATTCAAATTTTTAAAATAAAATTACGAAAATAAGTCGTTTACCAAGTGATTTATGGGGACTTAGAATCCCCAACCAAAAACAGATATGCTCAGATAAAATGTTGACTGATCAGAGTGACAATAAAAACAATCTTTTCTATATTTTTTCATTCAGTAGAAATCACTATCAAAAGTATTAAAATGAATATTGTAGTGTTTGTCATACTTTATCGACTCGTTAATGTTAGACACATAGGTGAGAGTACAGTTTAGAGACGAGCTCAAAACAACCGCTACAATTTTCAGCCAGTTCTCAGATAATCATGGAGTAACTTTCTTAAATGGATATTTTATGAAAAAGAAAATAATAATATAGTATAAACAGATTTCACATGATTAATCAATCTACTAACAACTTCTACAAGTTAATCTGCTTGTAACTTTAAAAATACGACACATAAGTCCGACCAAACTGATGTAGATTATTCATAGTTTGAACCCTTATAAGGGACTAAAGAGATTTTTAGATTTCCGACACTGTTTCTATTTGGGGTTAGGACCAGGGTTTTCACCACTAACTGACGTAGGGTATAAGGCAAAAGTATTCTAAAGCCAAATGGACGAGTGAATTTCACACAAAAATCGAAGGGGCGCTATCCGATTAGGTTGTTGATGAGATATATTTCAACGCGGTTTATGTTTGTTTCTGGATCCAAAGTTTGGGGTTAGGATTTAGGGATACTGTCAGTTCGCCTGTTAAATACATTCTACAGAGACAGAATTCAGCATACAATGTGTTCAATACCATCATTTTTACTCTGCGATGGCAAAAATTTATTTTTTGCAGCCATATAAAACGTTTTGAGCAGTATTTCAAGGTACTTCTAGTGTTCATTATACACTCAATTTTCGGACTCTGGTTGGCTGGTCACTTTACTACACTTTTTCCGACACATCAACATGTACCTAGTATAAATGTGCATTTTTATTATTGGTACAGAAATCCATTTAATACAGCTATTGTAAAATTACTAGTGCATCTATAATCAAAGCTAAAAATTCAAAAGTAAACGATTCCTTATTAATGTTCTCCACATACCTGGATATAACATGTTCAAGTGGTTCATATAGTTGTTGTTTTCAAATGGTATGTGTAAAATATTTTCACTTCCTGCTGATCTCTTGCGTCCCTCATTATTTGCTGATAGTGACATTAGAAATGCTTCTGCATCATCAATATCCAATCCCATTCCAAAGTAACCACGATTATCGTTATCATCTCTATTAACAATATTATTTAACTTATCATCAGTTAATAAATTAGAATGATATTGAGATCGAGCATGACCGATGCCAAGGACAGCTGCTAATGCTGCCTCAGTTGTTGAGTCTGAATTATCAAGAATACTAGGTTTAGTTGCTGTATCAATCATTTCTAACCATTGGCTGTTATGCCAACGAAAACGTTCTGTTTGAATCCTTATTCGCCAATCAGATTCATATTCCTTAAAGATAAGTAATAATAAGATTTGAATTAAATGTTCACAGAAATTACAGAAACTAATGGAATTCAAAATATAAAGCGTTTCTTTTATATCTTGGTAATTGATATCTTTGTCTACATATTTCATCTAACTGGATAAAGTTGACTTCAATTTTAGTAATGAGGTTAAAATAAGTAACATAGGCGTTTCCTTATTGTTCAGGTTTTTCTTATACTTTCCATGAATTTTAGCGTACCTTTTATTTGATTTTTTCAAGAAGAAATATATTAAGATGATAGTGCATGATCAAAACGTTCAAACATCATTGTATTCATAAATTACACGATATTGATATATTTTATCCGTCAGTGACGCTACCTAACTCTGTAAAAGGTATTAATTGTGCATTAGACATTTGTATTATAAATTATATACATCCAGAAGTATTGGCGAAATGAACAATTAGAAAATAAGTTTATTGTGTTATTGTTACTTATTGATGGAGTGTGTCAAGAACCCAAGAGAAACTTGAAATATTTTTGAGAATCAAATGAGTACTTTTAAGCAATGAAGTCATAGAAGCTACAGTTGGATTACTTCGAGTGTTAATAATCTTTTTAAAAAATGATGCATTGAAACTGAATAATTGTTAGTAGTTATGAAGTATTTGAATAGTGAAAGGTAATTTATTTTAAAAAAAACAGTATGGTTTCTGTATCAATCAAGTCGAAATTCTCTTTGCTAGTCAGATAAAGGATGAAATATGAAAATGATTAAGATTTTCATGAAGGAAAAGTGTAATTTCCATTCATCATCACGGTCTAACTTCTTAGGTGATACTTATCGTGAGAAAATAATGATTATCTACTTTCTTCTTTCTGCATTTCTTATTTAATTACCTACTTACACCTGATACCCCTCGTGGAGGAGCATAGGCCGCACACCAGCATTCTCCATCCAACCCTGTCCTAGGCAATCCTTTCCAGCTCTTTCCATTTGTTATTCATCCTTTTCATATCTGTTTCTATTTCCCGGCGTAATGTGTTCTTTGGCCTTCCTCGTTTCCGCTTCCCTTCAAGATTCCAAGTTGACGATTGCCTCATGATGCAGTTTGGTGATTTCCTTAATGTATGTCCGATCCAATTCCAACGTCTTTTCCTAATTACCTCTTCAGCTGAAAGTTGTTTTGTCCTCTCCCATAAAACGCTGTTGCTGATAGTATCCGGCCAGTGAATGTTGAGTATTTTACGTAGACAACTTTTTATAAATACTTGTATCTTCCTGATGATGGATGTAGTAGTTCTCCACGTTTCAGCTCCATATAGTAGGACTGTCTTGACGTTCGTATTGAAGATTCTCACATTGAAATTGGTTGACAGTTGCTTTGAGTTCCATATGTTCTCTAATTGAGGGAATGCTGCCCTTGTTTTGCCAATCCTTGACTTTAGGTCTGCATCAGATCCTCCTTGCTCACCGATGATTTTGTCCAGGTACGTGAATGTGTCCACATCTTCTAGAGTTTCTCCATCAAGTGTGACTGGGTTGGTGTTCTCTGTGTTATATTTGACAATCTTGCTTTTTATTTTCTGTACGTTGGGGTCCATTGATGCAGAGGCTGCTGCTATACTAGTTGTTCGAGTTTATAGGATAGAATTGCTAGGTCATCTGCGAAGTCCAAATCGTCTAATTGATTCTGAGATGTCCATTGTATTCCGTGCCTCCCCTCAGATGTCGAGGTTTTCATAGTCCGGTCAATCACCAGAAGAAGGAGGAAGGGGGAGAGTAGACAGCCTTGTCTGACTCCGGTCCTTACTGGAAATGCATCTGTCAGCTGTCCTCCATGCATCACTTTACACTGTAGTCCGTCGTATGAGTTCTGGATAATGATGACAATCTTCTCAGGAACTCCATAGTGTCGAAGAAGTTTCCATAATGGTCTCCTGTCCACGCTGTCAAACGCCTTACGAAATCCATCCTGTTGACCTCAGAGTTGGGCGTCTACTGCGTCTTTCATCTGGTTGAGCAACACCCTGTTGAAAACTTGTCTTGGGACTGACAACAGTGTGATGCCTCTGTAATTCCCACATTTGCTCAGATCTCCTTTCTTTGGTATCTTGATGAGGTATCCTTCTTTCCAGTCTGTCTATGGCACTTGTTCTTCCTCCCCGAGTCTTCTTAAATGGAAGGTGAGGCATGTTTGCAGTTACTTCAACGTCTGACTTCAGTGCTTCAGTCGGTAAATTGTCAGGTCCTGCTGCTTTCTCACTCTTGATTTGTCTGATGGTCATCTTGATTTCTTCGATCGTTGGTGGAATGATATCTATTGGATGGTGTGTGTGCTGCTTCGATTTTCGGTGGATTCAATGGAGCTGGTCTATTCAACATTTCCTCGAAGCATTCTACCCATCTTTTCATATATTCTTGGATCTCAATGATTGTCTTACCTTCTTTGTCCTTAACCGTTCTGTCTGGTTTACTGTATTTCCCTGCTAGTTTCTTCATTAGATCATATAGTTGTTTCATATTCCCCTCTGTTGCATCTTTTTCCGCCGTCGTACCTAGTTCTCCCATGTATTTCTGCTTGTCAGCTTCTTCACTTACTTGTTTGCTACTGCATAGTTTGCTTGTGCCTTGACTTTCTCTGCTCGTGTTCGACTGTTGTTAGTCGCTGTTTTTTTGTTCTCTCTTTCTTCAATCTTGTCCGGGGTTCCCATAGAGATGCATTCCTTATAATGATGCTTCTTGTGACCCAGAACCTCCTGACACGTTGAATTTAATGCTTGTTTGACACATTTCCAGTTGTTCTCCATCGTAGTTTCTTCTCTCAGTAGATCCTGTAGAGTTTGTAACCTATCGTTGAGAGCTATCTTGAATTCGTTGAGTTTGTCAGTATCTCGAAGGAAGGCTGTATTGAACCTTCTTAATGCTGTTTCCCCAGTTGTCCAGTGTTTCATTAGCTTAAGTTTCATCTTGGCCACAACCAGGTGGTAATCTGAAGTTATGTCAGCTCCTCTCCTTGTTTTCACATCTTCCATTGACCTTCTGAATACTTCAGTGATGTAAATATGATTGAACAAACTCTCCGTGGTGTGACCTGATTAGATCTAAGTAACTTTGTGTATGCGTCTTTGTCGGAATATTGTGCCACCTATAACCTATTTGTTGAATGTACATATATTTGAAAATCCCTCATTACTTTCATTTCTCTCTCCCAGTCCATATCGTCCCGTTATATCTTCAAACCAGGTGTTTTACATTCCAACTTAAGTGTTTATTTCTTTCATCTGGATGGTCAGGTGTTTATTTGAGAATTTCACTATGATTAGTTGCAGACTCTCGTAAAACTGATCTTTATCATTGTCGTTACTATTAGTGATAGGTGCATTACATTGAAAACACTCAATGTGATTACTTCCTGCCTCGTTTTGAAAGGTGCTTTGATGAATTTGGGTTCACGAGATTCCCTTCCTACAAGTGCATTTCGTGCTTCTCTGGACAGCATTAGAGCAACTCTCTGAGTGTGTGGAGCATTTTTCTCTTCGTGACCGGAGTACAGTAGCATTTCTCCCGTTTGAATTATTTTTTATGTAACTAAAATAACTCATAATATCATTGAATAAGAAAAAGAGAATTCAGCGAAGAAAATTTTCTTTTCGACGAAATCATTACTTAAGCTGTACATTCGTATATATAGTTATATGGAAAATATATGTCTATAAGAGGCTAGGAAAGATTGCATTATAAATTGATTCGAGAATAAATAACAAATGAGGTGACGTACTAATCAAGGGGTAAGGAAGAAAATAATTTATGGGTCAGATAATAGTTCAATTGACAGATATGAAGAAAAGCGACAAACACAAAGGTCATAATAATAATAATAATCTGAGTAATAATCAAGAAAACTTGTATAAGGTAATAATAATAATAATAACTGATTAGAGTTTAAATGTAAAATAGTAATTTAAAAAAACAAAAAACCGATAATAATCAGATAAAAGTACAAAAAACAAAGAAAAGAAAAATTTTCTTCGCTGAATTCTCTTTTTCTTATTTTTTATAGAGTTTTTTAGCGAGTTAGTTTTCTACGGGATGGAGTCGCTAACCCCATGTCCTTTACCCGGCCTTGGAACCAACTGTAAGTTTAGAAGAGCTACAGGCGGAGTTTCTGTATTTCTACGTATATGTTACTATTGAACACGAGGAATATATCACAACCGTAAAACATTTTATGATGAACTTTATCAATAAAACATACATGGAACATTCAGGATTATTTTAATTACATATGTAGTTATGGTGTAGAATGTCTTTGCAAACACATGAGTTAATGCAGATTAACTTACACAAACAATATCCAAAGTAATATCACAAAGTTTTCGAATATCGGCATTTTTATCGTGCATCAAATCGACAAGATAAGCAACAGCTTCTAGAATACGGTGAAGATTTAAAAAAAAAACGTGTAATGAAACAAGACATGATTGACTATTAAATGTTTCTTTAAAATATTTTAAACGAATATGATTATAATTAACACGACAAACAGTACAATAATACAATTTGAAAATAAACTTTCTCGTGAGAACCGAGATTAGTGTTTAAAATAAGGATTTCAATACATAAATATCGGTTAGAATCTCAATTTTAAGAATTTCAGAGTGCACGATTAGTGTCCTGTCAAACTCTCCTAAATACTAAATTGCTAATATAAAGAAAAAGTCATGTCAGTATATTTGGGGAGGCAAGAACAGGGATATATGGAACCTGGGAGATATTGATTCGTTTGTGCGTTTTCAATAGGTATTTATCAAACACTTGAATCATGGTACTTTTTACCTTTTAAAGTGTAAGTTGTCTTTCGATTTGTTGATCATAATTATAACTTTTCAGTATAGGAATTGTGGAGATTGTCAAATGGTGTTGAAATCACAGACCGATTTAAGCTTATTGATCATCAAGAACCCGGAAGCACTTGGTGGCTACTTTGCCCTGGTGTGGGACTACTGAACAATGCGCATCCGGAATTCCTTCTCAGAAGATAGGACTCGGAATCTTCGGTCTAGCACGCGAAAGCTTATCCTAGAAAGCACTGATCCGAGATCCAATGTTGAACAAGTCTAAATTCAAACAATTCGCGTTATTCTCTTCTGTTCATGAACAGCAGCCAGTCAACTTTAAACAGGTTACTGACGTTTGTGCGCCTGTCGCGATATGTGCGTCCCAGTACGTTATATTTCCATATTTCCCTCTTGTAACCAAGAGAGCTGCTCATCAAAATGACGAAAGAACCTGCAGACATTCATTTGGCTTTTCGGTGTTCTGAATGGGCGTTTTGAAAAGTTAGAATTGGCGTGATTGTACTAGAAAAAATGGTTACGCTGTTGTTCAGTTTATTGATAGCATTGTAGTATAACATAATGTAGTATCGATAAATCATCTAAATCAAAAATCCTCCAATAACATTTAAGCCAATGCAATTACCATTATAGGAAAATACAATTTGAAGGTGATCAAATAGTCCACAGTGAAATGTGACCTGCCAAATTATCAATGCAGAACGAAAGAGTACAATATTACTTCTCAGTTAGGCTTTAGAATTCGTTGGCAACTGAAATGTTTAGTGAGAAATTATAACCTTTAGTGGCGGGTTCATTTCTAGATTTTTAGATCACTTAGTTATACCTAAGAGGTGTTGTACGAAAGAAAGTATTGTGAATATAGATCGGTTTAATAGATTTCCGTTTTGAAGAACAATCAAATTTCATATTCATTTTAGTTGGAAGCATTAAATACTTTGCATGCAAATAAATCAGTTGATTTGTATACAATTTCCAATATTACTTGCTCATCACTTAGCTCATTTAAAATTAACTTTTCACTTGACAACATTTCAATACTTCTTAAAAGATAAATGAAAAAATGATGGTTAGTACTCACGTGTCGTTTTTACTAACAAATTTCTTGTTGATTCATGGAAAGTTAATTGAAAAAATGTAAAGACGATCTGAAAAACAATTTCGTCATCCTCCTGTTTAACTAGAAAAAAATAATCAGAAACTATAAAGGAGTGTGATTTCCCCGATGTTAAGATATTAACCCATAATTTACACGCGTACGTCGTATAAAATGTAAAACATTTATCTTAGCCCATAATCTATTGATTTGTAAGTGGCACTGTTTTTTAAGTATTATTTTTAGCCAAATCTATTCCAACAGGCAGTATTTCACACCCGTTCAAGTAAGTAAATTAATAGTTTGATTTCTTACTTTAGGTATTAAAACTCTAGATTTGTGCTTCAGCCAATAGAATTCAATAGTAATTTTTGCTATTTAAGTGTTCTGCACTGATTGAAAGGCTAACAGTTTGCACATAGTCCTTATTACGACTGTGATTCTTTTAACAAGCACATAACAAACTTTTTACTATGTCTGACCATCGCTGCTATCTTAATGTGGTCGTCGGGATTGAATAACGAAATGTCCCAATTAAGCTATGCTGGGTGGAACAACAGTTCTTTTAGGTTCTACAACATGATGTGAGTCGGTTGGGTTAGACTAAATAGTTAGAATAAATCAAGGAAATTAAGGCGGAAGTACTGTTGACTGTAAAGGAGTGTGACAACGAACTTCCAACATCCTCATAGATGTTAGCTTCTCATAAAAGAAAGTACAGGTTAGAAAAGTTGATCCTAAAAATTTCATATTTCACCTTACCCAACGGGTTTCCATCTCCGGCGGTAAAGCCTTTTGAAGTACGGAGCTAACATGTCGAAAAAATTCGACAAAATGGTCGTGTATGACCGACCTCAAGCAGTTTTCCTTTGGGCTCTATGATCATCCTACGAAGCAGCTGGGACCGTCATCCAGTTTCTTTTTCATGTTCCTTAAGAAGAAATATCCTCCCACGGTCTGAACAACTGGGTAGTGACCTAATATCACACGAGACCACCTTGTTTATCACCTACTGTGCAACGTGAACTTTGTACTGATAATTGTTCCTTATAGCCTAGAGTTATCGTTGTGATTGAAAGTAAGTTTACTTCGACTATTCGAAAGCACCTGTGAAATAGAAGCAACCACCACAAAATCAGAATGGTGAGTTAGTTCAATTATAGTTTTATGATATAGTAGTGAATCATAAACTCTACGTTCCTAGTGTATAATTGATCTGAAAGGTTTCATTGCCTGTAAACCACAAAAAACGATAGTACAGTGTATTATAAGACATGCTAATGTTAACATGGAATAACGTATAGCACGACAGAAAACAGTGTACATGCATAGAAAATAAATGATAAGCTTTTAATGCCATGATATTAGTTTGAAAGTATCTAACCAACCACAATAGTGAAAAGTAGTTCTAGATGTCGGGATGACATACAAATTCAAAAAGGTATAAAGTAACCAAGTAAGTTTCAGCAGATCTATGATTTATTTGAAATATGTACCAAATGTAGCTGTCAAATTGCTTTAAGTTATATGAATGAACTTGATTTAACACTACGGTAACATAGAAAAGTAAACAGTTTATGAATGGTGGAAATTTTGCAGTAATAATACCGACTTCTTACCACACTCATGAACAAATCAGAAAGGCCCCTTCATAATAAAACAGAAACAAAAAACGTGTGAAGTGACACGAATGTACATTGATCTGAAAAGATGCATTTTAAATCTCAATATGAAGAAAAATTTGATAGGAGGTAAAGTAAAAGACTAAAATCAATAGTTATGATAGTGAAAAATTAAAGAAAATAAGTTGCGAACGAAGTAAAGGCATGAAGTAAAGATATGATACATCAAAGAGTATGAACTAGTAAATCTGGATTGCTTGAAATAATTTTCGACTGTACCACTTTGTCTCTAAACGCCTGATGAGTCCTGATCAGCATTTATGAACTTTCAAATGCATACAAGAAGGCAACAAATGTCTGTTTCGTTTTTCAGATTCTGGATTACAAATGAATTTAACTGAAAATGAGAGGTCTTTCATAAGATTACTAGGAATAATAGATAAGAATTAGTTATGAAGAACACTGGCCACTGATACATTACATAAGTTATTGAAAAGCTTGAAACTATTTAAGTTTAAGAGTTTACAATCTAGTGGTGTTTATTAACCATAATTCAATCTGTCTCAGATATTTGAGATGACAGATGACATATTCGAGTGTAAGTGGGAACATTGGATCATTTTGGTGTAAATATATTTGTCTGGTGAGTTCTGAGTACCATGTACTCTGCACATTGAATTCTACTGCTAACTCCTGACAATTAAAATCTGCAGATATTATAAAAATGTGGTATCGAGAGTCTTGGTAATAACAGTCAATATGTCCACACAGACTAACAAGGACGCTCCTGTAAATTTACAACGAAGAAAAGTTGGAAGCTACCATAAAGTATCTTTATCAAAAGAATAGTGGAGTTGATCACTCTGAAATTTCTTACTCACTTTCATGTACTCAGACATCTTACGAATTATAAAATGGTTACTGAAAAGACAAACAAAGTTTACATCGATTCGCATACATAGGAAATCTTATTGACAAAAACTTCAACAGGTTAAATGAGTTTCATAAATAATATTATATAATGTATATATATAAAATGTGACATACCGTTCAATAAACTGATCAAGTTGTGTACGACTCCAGCTTCAATTACCATTTTACCTGCATCAGGATCCTGGCATATGGCACTAAGCATTCGTACAATTTCTAAAATTTCATCATCTGGGTGATTGGGAAACACTGATGATGAAAAACTTGGTCCAAAACCGTTGATAACTTCGGGAGTTCTATTTAAAATATCATTTGGTTTTTGAACATGTACGCTTTCCAGATGGCTTTTTATCCATTTGAGCAAACTAAATTCAGTGATTACTTTACTGTACTGAATATCCTTAAGATTAAGGTTAGCTAAACAACCTAGACATTCAAATTTGAAGTCTTCTTTTTTTCTAAATTCATTTTCGTCGTCGTCATCATCATCTTTTTCTTTGTCGTTATCGTCACCTTCATTAAAACTACCATTATTACCGTCGTCAGTTTTGTAAATTTTCATCTTTAAGCGGTTTCCTAGTAAACTTGAAGTGTCATTCTGGTTGATTTTGGAGTTCAATGCCTCCATGTTCAAATGCTTTTTACCACTTACCTTCAATTCATCATATCGAGTTGGTTTTGTGGAAGGATAAAGATTTCTCGGTGTATTCATCAAAAACGGTTTTTCATCAGTTACGATTTTTAATAATTCTGGTAGAAAATCCTTCAAAATTGGTTGGACAGGGTAAACAAAATAATAAAAGACAGTTAAGGAAAAGGTTTAAATTTTTAGGAGGAAGTAGTTTTAATGTTAGTTTTGGTAATCTGAATCAGGGAAACATTTTTGCAGTCATCGAGCTTTTCTTCTTGTTGTTGCATCACACAGGGATTTATGTTGAGAAAAGCTATGCGAAAATACTATTTGTGAGACTGAAACCTCACAGTTTTTGAGTAAAACAGTCTTAAACGCGGATACATAAAAGCTTCACTTGGTAGTATATGTTTATGAAACAACGGACTAACTATATCTTTTGCCAAGTAGTATAAGAAGTTTTGGGGGATTTTTTGAATTTTATAGTTAGCATTGTGGGCTGATCTTAATTAAACAACCATTGGAAAGCAGGGGACATTGAACGGTATTTTTGTTTCAGTATGGGACTCTTCAGCAGTACACATCCACGGCCCTGCAACCAGAGTCATATGCTGAAAGATGAATTTACTTTAGACCACATGTATCTAATGTTCGCAAACGATTATTATAATGTGTTGTGGCAGGCACGGTCAAGTAGGTAAGAATATAAATAATACAATAGATATACTAACTCCTCTCGAACTGTTTTACAATGTTACCATTACTACAGAGTATTTGGGTTATAATGTTTAGATGACTGAGTGAAAACAGAACATTTTGCTTTTCTGCTGTGTTCTTACTTTGGAGTGAATACTGGGTTAAACAGAATAGGTTGGATTGTGAGTGAATAGATTTCAAGATTGTCTCGGTTACTACTTAAGGTTAACTGTTATGAATCAGAGTGCATCACTAGTGATCAAAGCTAATGTGGCAGGTCTGTAGGCGAAAAGGGTAAATTATGAATTAGATTTGCATTGGTGACAATTTACCTAGTGACCCAATTAAGGAGCATACAGTAAGACCTCCAAGATATAATATTTGCCATCTATGATATCCACTATTCGATTCACATCACTTCGGAAGTTTTGGGTTTCACAGACAACAACTAATTATGACACGGTATTTCAAGAAGTCGATGTTATTGTTCAATAGCTTCCAGTAAATTATTACACTGTTTTGCAAGTAAATGATTAAAGTTAAGCAATTATGTGACTTTCACTAAATATAAATTTAAATTAATAAAAGCATGGAAATCTACAATGACTTACTACCATCTTTAGTTTTAATAAATCATTGTTCCGTGTTGCATTACGTAGTAACTTCATGATTAATTGATCACGGAATTTTATTGCACGTTTACTCATCAATTTAAAACATCGACTTTCACCAAGCATAGCATTTGCACATTGATTGTCTAATACCAAGTTAATACCTAGAGCCATTGGAATTAAATCAGATTTCTCCTCAGGATTTTCTAGTATTAACTTCTTAAGCTAAAAATAGGGAGAAATTCACTACTTATTCATGTAGCATGAAAATATGAATGACGATATTATCTTATCCATTCAGTGTTTTATAATTATTATCAGTAGTTGTCATTGAACAGACATTTTGTGTAGGACTAAATAAATCTTATGAATAAATTAGATGGGTAGAAGGTGTCCTTCACGTACCACTGGTAGATGGACATGCATATAGAATAATGCCAACTTGGAACATAGTAACTGATCGCAGTTTAAGATAACATCCTTTTAAATGACTCAAAAACAAAGTCATTACAAGCAAGAAGATAACCAGTCGAAGTGAGAAAAGTATAGATGGATAGAAGGTAAACAGATGGAAAGGAATAAAAATATTTAAAGGTTGGTGCTAAATAAATATCCAACAACTTTAAACGACATTTGTTGGCACGAAGAAATGAAGATTTCTAGAACTTAAGGTATTCCAGCTGGAAAACGTACAGTTCTGTTCCGGTATCAAATTAATTTTCAGTAAATCCAAAATTTGATGGTGGAAGCAATTTAAGCCTTTTAGTAATAGAATTTAGCTCTGGTTCTCACCGCTTATCTAAGCATTCATAGTTAAGTATTATTGGGAAATACTTCATCCTCATCAACTAGTAAGCAATTTTACATCTCTTCAAACCAGCGTATCTTTAGAGTGTAGGACTCCTTGCTTCCTAGTAACACTGGGAAAAAAAGCACAGTAATTTCGATATTCGTCCCAACGTGGTGGTCATAATGTTGTACTAGATATAAATAGTTTACATCATGAAATCAATCTGTTTCGACTGTTACATTGTTAGTCGTCCTTACAAATCAACCAGTGTTATGCCGAAGATGATATCCTGTTCCAAAAAATTTGCGAAAACCTAAAGATGACATTTGTCTGTGCTGGTGGTATTATTTCTGTATCAAATTTAATACTTCGTCTCGAGTTTTATGGCCAGTTATAAATACGTTTTATGTTTTCATTATTATGGCGAGACATTTATCCTATCCATATATTCAGACATGACCAAATTCAACAATGTTCATTTATATGATTCCAAAATTACATCGAATGATGTACTGAAATTATGCTGTCTACCCCCTTTACTCTCATTTACTGATCACGAATATTTTACGATAATAGGATTTACTACCAGCATCAAAGGCTAACGAATTAGCAACCATTAAAAATTGAAAACCATAATGAGGGGAAGGTTTATTTATCAAATCACACGGACTTCAGTCACTGGGCTGAGGTTCTGATCAGCTCCCTTACGACATCCTTTTGAACAATTATTTAACATCATTAGCTTACATACAAAATGTGAGCCTCAAGGCCTCGTACATAGTCTGTACTTGCTAAACGAGTTACGAAAGTTTACAGAACTTAGGAAACAAAATGAAGTACACCATTCTTATATTTTGAAATTTGCAATTTTTGATTTCGAAGACTAATGTTACTCATAGTTCTTAGTAAAGAGATTCTGCGATGAGGGATATTTTGATGTTGTTTGCTGGATGGTGTATCCATCGCTTCAATTGATGTCGAATATCTCAAAATCTAATCTCAGTGTTAAAGTATATGTACACGGAGTAGACCAATTCATTATGACCATTATTGAAAAATTATAGCTTTCATGGCTTAATTGCTCAGAGATAAATCAATATATTCGAGTATCAAAATAAATCCCATAGAATAAAAGTGTGTTGCGAAATCATCCACATTAAATATCTAAAATAAATATACAAAGAAGGTTGGAATAGAAAATCGTACAAATATATTTCCTACAATTATAAATTTTGTTGAATTTCGTATTTTAAAATCGTTAATTTCCAAACAAACCATGAACTTAGCCTTAATAGTGATAACTATTTTTGGTTTACTAATCGAAACACACCTATTAGAAAAGTGACAATAGTTTTATCAAAAAGTAAAACTGTAAAACAGGTCACCATGTGAATCGATTTAGTAAATTAGTACTTGATTGAACGTCAAATGATAAAGAAAGATAACTTACAAATGGTAAACATTGTGTATTGACAAATGCCGGTCTTGATTGAGCTTCTGTTGTTAAGTGGTATAGTATGTACAAAGCTACTGGTTGATGTTGAGTATTTTCTAATGAAGAAAAATACTACTGATTTAATAAATATGATAAACTAAAATATATTATAGTGCAGTATTCTGTTTCATTATAGAAAGTGGATTTCTGAGAGAAGCAAAAAATGATGAGACATATAATAGCATTATGAAACTACTGAAACGGATATCATAAAACCTTTTTTTAATTCTTAGTAATAATAATAATACAATCAGAATCAGGAAAGAACTTTCTTTAACTTCTCATACTACGAGTTTACAAGTCAGAGAGAACAAAACTTCATTGCCAGCGATAGCATCTTCAAAGTCAACACAAAACCATGTCAAGCCATTAAGTTTCAAAAAATGACTGAGGATTGAAATAAGAAAATTGTGTTCATCTGTGCAATGTGAACAGATAAAATCATCCTTTATTTCATGAAGTTACAGAGTGACTAGTCATTTTGAATGATTCATACAATAGAAGTATTAACGCACAAGACTGGTTATCTCCAGTTAGTCAAGGACTAATGTCCTACCTTTAAATCCTTTTGTAGATTATGTAAAACTGAAGGGAGATAGTGAAAATAGATCTTATAAAATAACCTGATAGGAAATTCCCAAGCATTTAGGATGCTTCATATCTGTCAATAAGAAGACGCTATGAAACCCGTTTTGCCCAAAACCTAAATTACGAAAGTATGTAGTTGTTGAATGTGTTAACCACTTCAAATGCATGGATTTTGCGTTATCATTGATCGGACAGTGGCAGCAAATATACATTAAAGTTTATTAAGATCTCCCAAAAATATATCATCATAATAGTGAGTAATCCTAGTTTTTATAAAGTACTTCCTTTGTGAAACAAAGAAGTTGGAGTTAAATATTGCAATAAAATAACAAGTATCTGACTGTAGTGATTTTTAGAACGCTGTTTGAGTACAGTTGAATTATAAAATATGTAATTTAAATTATTGTCGTTGTTTAAAAGTCCGTTGTCTCTAACCAGCGGAAACTTTACTCCCCCCCTTTTATTTTTATAAGGCGGTTTTTCTTTTCAAGTTAGTTTTCTAGTTGAAGTTACCAGTTTCTGCAAACATCCTAATTTTTTCTAATAAATGTATTTTTACCTTTGTCTCATAAGTCAGATATATGACTGATAAGATAGTCTCAGAATTATTAAAACTATCCCAATATTTCCAAAAGTTGTGTGGGAAAACTTGTAAATTTTGTCCAGTTATTTTGGAAATGAAGTACCACATTGTCTGGAAATCAGTATAAATATTATTACTACCATAAATTGTAGTCTCGTAGAAAGAGAGGAAAATAGAGGAACGATAGATGGCAGATGGTAAAGTACATCGGGAGACAGAATAAGATTGGTCGGTAAACAAATATTTATAATATGTTTTCAAGATTTTTAATCAATGTGAACTTATGATTTCAATGCTACTTATTCTTATTTGAATAAATAACATGGTAAAATTCTGCAACAATTATTATTATCAAGCAATAATGCAATACCAATATCAGTTGGTGAATGAACGGATATATATAGATTTATCAGATCTTCTGGGTTCTTTAAATCTGAGATATTTACACTCTGGGATGGATTTTCACTTCTGAAATTATTCATCTGTGTTTGATATTACGCATCAATAATTTGATGAAAGCATAAATTATCTAACAAGTTAACTTTTAGTATTGATAAGGCATATGTTTTGGTTCATCTCAAATAACATAGAAGACAAAATGTACAGTTTGAATATAGTTTTACATTAGTGACTAGTTGGACAGCAAATGAATTTATATCATTTTGGGAATAATGAAAATTCTTATAGAGTATATTGATTCAAAAATATACGGAGTCAACGATGTCTTAGTATATAAACTCAAAACATCTCCGAAACAATATGAGCTTGTCTATTCAAATTACGTGAACGTTTTTTGCTGTAAACTTCTTTCATTGTTTGAATCAGATCTACTGAAGATCGAAACCCGTATTCAATATTAGAATTGCTTTGGAAATGAAACTAATGACTTTCGTTGACGATATACGATATTAAAAGAGACAATGATGTGCATATATAATTCAAAAGTAGTTGTTTTGAAATATGAATAACCTTTACCCTGAGTACAGTCAACTTAATTTAAACTATTATTAATTAAAAATATAAACTGATTCTTTAACTCACCTAATAATCCTACAATTTTATTTAAAACACCTTTGGACACCATTTCTAGTCTAGCAGATGTATCAAAACTAAGGTTATATAACAAACGTAAACATAAATTAACGAGATCCTCTTCTGGTCTACATAACATTTTGGATAATTTGTCAATTATACCATTTTTTAACTGAAATTCAATAAGAGAATGTAAAACGGTTTATATGGTTATCAAAATAAACTAATCAATAATTCATAGAGCATTCTAATTAATAAAGTGTTTACCGACTTAAATTTTTACAGAAACCGCTACAAAAACTGCTACAGAAACTAAACGGTTCAAATGCATTTTCAATAAGATCAAAAAGAATGAAATACAATGAAATTATGATTAGATTTAAGGAGATTCATCAGGTGAAAAAAGGATAAACTAACAATTAATATTAAATAGATGCCATTTTCTAGATACAACCATGAACGATATAAAATATGAAATAAATGTGAATAGTCCCCATTTTCATTCACACCGTGAACATCGCTCAGTGTCACCCAAAGCAAAGCAGTCAAAATAAAACCAAGATTAATCGAAAAATCAGAAGGAAATATGTCGAAGACGAGTGGAAAGTATCCAGTTATACTGAACTCAAAACTTGGAGCAAGATAAAGAATAAACCCATTTGAAGATTCCTAATCGATCTTCAAATCATGGGTTGTTGAATTCACAAATCAATTTTAAGTCCTGGTGTTCGATAACGTTACGTCTTTCCAACCCATGTTACTATGGTAGCTAAAATAATTCATGGTGGCAAGCAATAACTGCATATAGGTAAAATGAATCTTGACGGTTTCAGAAAATGAAAATTAATAGATATCTTTACCGACTGACTACCTTTTTCTACTATTTTACGTTTATTTACAAGAATACCTTACACATGAGTTTCACTATAAGCAGCCAATACCCAAAGGATTTCTATGGCTTAATACTTTGACCAACGTGTGTCACCTATTTCTAGGGGATAAATTTCACATTTTTACAATAACACTGTGGAATTACGAACAACATAATATCTATATAAAAGGTGGATGGAAATCTTGGCTAAATTATGTGATGTGACTTAGCAAAAGTTGACTTTCATTATTTTAAGTACAAAGTGAGTGCCATACCAATTTAAGAAGTAACCTCAAATTTATGTCACCTGTTCTTTAGTTTATTTACATTTGTGGTCTACAGTATCTTACTCAAACACAATTATAACGTTTTAAAAACATTCACAGAACATACGTTAAGAGCTGTTAGTTATTTGCGTATACTTACACTCCTAGTGTGTATGTGAGTTTTAAATATTTTGGATCTGTTTAATAAACAGGTAATGGTGTAACTCATGATTCATAAAATTGCTGCAAAGTTCATTGTCAGCATTTCCATGACTCTTTATCTTTGCTGATAATTTTCTGTTATCAAGCTGTTGTCCTGAATAGCTAACATCATATAAGAACATGACTGTTTTATTACAAATATGCTTACCCACGTTTATTCAGTATTTTCTTCACAATACAGTCGATACACGGATGACAGTAACATATTTCTGACTCGACTTTGAATAAACGTCTTTTTCACTCGTGGACCGATAGACAAGCACTACTGATTACGAAAGTTCGTTATACGCATAATTTCATCGTGTTAAACCGATATGTGTGGTATTCAATAGTTTTAGCAAATACATTAACTAGTATTTAATTGAAATCTCTGCCACCACATACTTATCTGAAGGTCGGCTTCAATGCGAGTGTCCACTTACTGAGACACAAACAATTATGATTATTTTAGCTACTGAATAATATTATGTTTTGTAAGATTGGTAAAGATTCGTATACAACTTTGATATTTTATTGGATATATTGAAGGAAATGGTAAGATTCATAAATATCTATGTTGATATTAGTTATACGCCTTCTGGTAAAAAAAGAGAATATCAATTATTCTAGAATAATCTTTTGTAGATTAATTGACAAACCCTTATAACTGACTCATTGTGCTGAAGTTCATTTTTGATCAAGTTATCGACTAATTCATGGGTATAGTTTGACAAATCTATGTCAAGCAGAGGACTATTAAAAGCCAATTAGTATCGGAAACGTCTCATCTTCGAAGGTACTCATCTTCAGCCCCTTTGCTATCAGTTACAAGTCTTTAATTTCCCCAAAATCTATACGCAAACATATAAGATCCTGTAAAATGAGGAACAAGTGATATTGTAAACCTAATTTGTTACTTAGTTGGGGAAGATACTAGGTAGAGGGGTTTTGTGAAGCTGCGGTTTTCAAAGATTCTAAATTGTAGAAAGGTAAAAGTAACATAAAAGTATGAAGTTGCCAATACCTTTTTAGTTTCGACCGTCACAAAATCCGTGCTGCAAAACTTACTTTGAAACATAATACGGTTTTAAAAGCAACCACTTACATAAATACTTTAGTTTTCCTTTTATACTTTCCGAATTCAATGGTTTTACTCAAAATGACTTGAATCTGAAAATAAGATTTCTGACAAACGAAACTAGGCGTTTTTCCTGTAGTTCTAGTAAGTAGCTGTGACCAGTGGAGTTCAACCGTGTCTGTTGTGAGGTGGTCACTAACTGAAGACAATGGTGGGCGGTCGGGCAATATCGTGGATCGGTTGAAGTTAGACACTAACACTACTGGATGCTGGCTCGCTGGTCTAGAGATCAAGCGTTTGCGCGTGGGACCGAAGATCCTGGGTTTGAATCCTACGTGCAGGATCGTGGAGGTACACTGCTGATTAGTCCCATACTAGGAAGAAACGGTCATCCAGAGATTCCAGGTTGGTCTAACTTAAATCGATCCATGAATTCAACCATTAAATGACTACAATCTCCATAAACCCTCATTCTAATAATAAATATGTGTATGCTGATATCATTCAATCCAATAGGATATGGTAACTTTGCTTAAGTTAAACTATCCGATTGCATAATTAGGATCGAAGCAAACCGCTAACCGGTTATTACTAAAATACATACAATTTGCTTCGAAATATGGGTTCATTGTGTTGACTTTCTAATCAGTAAAGAGAGAATGAAAAGTATTTGGAAGTGTTAAAACTTCATGATATTCCGAAAAAAGTATACTTTGAGCTCACCATCCTTTCGAGAACAAAACGTCTTTCTAGTATGTGGGTCAAAATCATTGGTCGACAAAATTCATTGGTACTATCTGATAACTAAAAGTTACCGAAACATGAGTATCACAGTAAGTCTACTTTATAATTAAACTATATAAAATAATATTCATTGTTAAGTGAATGAAATTCAAATTTGATAATCTAATTATTGCTTACCATTTCATCCTTGTTCTCAGAGAATATACTCAATTTTTTCAAAAATGACACAAGTAGTATTAGCAGTTCGAAATTGTCTCGGTTCAAACATTTACAGATCATACTAACTATTCCTTTATTATGCATTTTGATTTCAACACTAAGGTCTTCACTGATATTCAGCAGTAAGTAAAAGGAAACTATAAATGATCAAAGAGAAGAAGATACAGGATACAAATAAAAAATCCTTTTCTAACGAACACTTTCAATGATATTTACGAGTTAAACAACTTAGAGAAACATGGTCACCACAAGTCAGTTGAATTTATCAAAGTAAACCAGCTTATTCACTAATCGACAGCTTACCACATGATATTTGAAAAGTGTTCCTGACTGATCAATTTTGTTTGTATTTTTTATCTTCACCTTTCTCCTATACATTTCACTTTTGCTTATTAATTATACTACTTATTAACGTTCAGCAACTGATATGATTGTCAATCATTTATGAACATACAAAGTGTGATGTCACAATGTCGTTTTGTGGTATTTCTAGAATCTTTGAATCTTTGATATTTAATCTATTTATTGTTACCATTACATATTTCTAGCACTCTTAACATCTATTTTCATTTCGTGTGTTTTCACTAAATATTTTTTATTTGTGACAATTTCCATCCTTTATATTCTTAATTCTTGCTTCAACCGATGACTGCCATCGTGATGTTAACGCAAATACTGGGTGTTACATAGCTTATCGTATGTATTTGTGTACGGTTGTTATACGTCTGCTGTGAAAAGCATTTTGTGTTTTACTATGCATTAGCACGATACACACCTTGAATATCTCATGCATTGAGATTTATAAAGTGTATTCTTTATGTTATCATTAACAATAGCAACGGATTGCAGATAAATTTCGAATTTTGATTTACGAATTTCCATACAAATGGTTTGATCAGAAGCGTCACGTGAATTTAACAGAGATCTTTGACTCAGAGTACAATTCATTCCCTTAAATGTTTCCAAAGATCTCTCTCCAAGTGAAAACTACAAAGATCTGGGTTTTTTGTATGCAGTTAGCAAAATTAATTTAATTTCACATTTCCATTTCTATTAACTATGTTTACTTAAATATTAATATGACAGAATATGAAGTCAATCATTTATATACTTTACAAGATTTTTTGAAAGACAGATTTATTAACTACCTAAAAATACTCATAAATTTCTATCTTCATAAGAGAGTATATCTAAAAACTTATAATCTACTCTTGAATCAATGATTCCCTTAGTTCGCAACTAATTTTCCTAGATTTTCTCGTACTACAAAAATCTCCATACCGATTTCTCACTTTCGGAATCAACAGCACACCAACAAAAACAAATATCTTTAACGTTCATAAGATGGTGGTTGGGGGTAGTCAACAAGGAACCCTGGACCTAGGTTTCGTACCACTTGGCACTCGTCAGCAATGTGTTCATTTACGGAAGGGTTTGCAAAGATAATTCGTAGTTGATAGAACAATCAAAGCTAATAACCTATCGCTAGAAGAATACATTCAACTTCGTAATTTCTATTTTGAGTAAATACAAATGCAATGTAAAGTTAAATAGAGGGAATCCGAAAGCCATTTTAATATGTTAATACTAATAGTAAATAAACTTCTCGATAGTGGGTAGTTATAATTAGTCGACAGCAAAAGTACAAACTTGTTTGTCCTGGTCTCCGCTAAAATTGCTTTTTGTTATGATTTTATTGAACGTTGAGCAGTGAATCAAGGTCACTTCAAATCATGATAATTAAATTCTTCTCAGGAAGAATAATTTAGTTTTATGGTTATCTCTTATAGGTAATCACCTATATTTATATGTTAAAAACAAACGTAGTGGTTATCTTAACTCAGTAACTTCCTAAATAAAACTGTATCATATGCAGCTGATCAACCTCGAGTTAACTGATAGGCATCTCCTAGATTTCATAGCTAGCATTCATATACATAACCAAGCTACGACTGCATAAAATATTGAGCCATGTTCTCAAGGAACCACTATGACAAGAAAAACTTATATATTTAGCCTCGTAGATCAATATGTGAAATCTACACACATTACTCACAGGCAAGGTTGTGTTGCAGATATGAATTAATATTTATTTGACCATACTAATTTAAATGTTATGCCAGTCGTTGAAACTGACAATCACCATTTTATATCAGCATTTTTTTACTGTCGATTAACAGTTATGTTACTTAACTTGTCTGTTGCTTGTTTTTGTTCAAGAGACATCTAATATTGTAAATGTATCGAAGTAAATGAGTATCGTATTGTTAGGCATTTCTGACCATTATCAAAACAAACGATTGTTCTGTTTCTCATAATGAAATGTTAGATATAAAAACTGAATGTATGTCATATCATATTAAATGAATTTTAAATTATGACATTTCTATAACTGGCATATATTTGGATGGTGTAATACATAGACGAACAATATCAGAACTATGTGATATATTGCCCTAATTTGGAGATCACTATTACTCATCTACAAACATGTGTGGCCACACACATATTGTAAAATCCGTGATATATGGCTCAATCACTTTCAACCCGTTTGAGTTTGTGGTTAAGCATACGCTTTGTTTTTCTTTGATAATGGCCTTTGCTGAGTTGTACGTTGATGATATAACCGTGTATCTTCTATTCATCTTTATATTAGCATGAAATAAATATGAATCGACCCTACCTTGTTTTAATGCCTAAATAGATTTGAGTAACTTACCTCTAAACAACTGTTCTTGTTTCCTGACTAGTGATGTATACTTCAAAAAGCTTGTCTCATAATTACTTTGTGCTTCATCCACCAAACACTTATCATCCGTTGTCAAACCCGTTTCAGATTTATTGTTCGATAATTTGTGTTTTCTATCTAGTTCCTCAACCCATAAGTCATATTTCTTTAATTCATGGTCAATGATGTTCATAATTAATGCACCTTGAACGAAAACAATTTTAACAAATCTAAGAATTAAAGATTTAATTAGAAGTTTAAAATGTCACTGGAATATGTTTGTAATGATAATAGTGCTGATTCAATAGATTATGTATTAAACACACAGATGACCTATCTATCCACTATCCCTGAATAGTTTCGCTAATAACTCTCCACGAAGCTAATACAAATTACTTAACAGTATCTCAAATATGATGTACTTGGTGATGGATTTAAAGAATGTTTCGTATGTAAGTCTCGGGAGATTACCACTCTATTTCTAAAAAAACATTTCTTCCCAACGAAAAATATCAAAAACATCTACTTAAAACATTGTCAGTCTTTACGAACATTTACGCTTAACATCGAAAATTGGCCCATGTAAGCACGGTAGAATAAGACTACAGATAAGAAGTGTGAAAACATAGTTATCCATTCAAAGAGTGTAAAGGAGGAACAAACAGATGTCAACAGTTACCGCAACTAATGATGATAAAGTTCAATGGTAAGATGAGAGATTGGAATTGCTGCTTCTAAACATAAATATTTGGCTTTGTTTGATGGACTACTAGAGTCTCCTCCCATGAACAAGTTTCTGGTCAGTAAATCGGTTTGGTTGAACTTGTAGACAATTTTCAGGGATACTGTATTCGCACGAATGGCCGAAATTGATAAGGCGCCCATGAATGGAGCCATTGATCGTCTTGCATTCAGCTTTGATAACTATGTGGAGCAATATTCGAAGACAGGCATGGAAGGAGAAGGATCTATACAAACGACATAACCCGCTGCATATGAAGAATCAAACTGGTAGACAAGCAATCAAATTTATATAAGAACTCTCGTCTAAATTAGAGCGAATAGTTTCACAGTATTTGAGCGCCGAGTTGATGTAAGACATTAAATAGGAATAATATATTTGTAAAATCTCAGCGAATGAATTTGTAGTAAATCCAACGTTTCGCCTGGCAATCTGGTCCAAGCTTTTTCAAGGAATTATAATCAAACATCAAAATTATCGAATATAATATATTCGATAATTTTGATGTTTGATTAT